>NW_018165407.1:281278-310573 GCF_001263595.1 Phalaenopsis equestris
GTATACAGAGCCTCACACAAGTAATGTTCCGAAAAACATGATTTTGAAATAACCACAATACAATTTCTGTATTTTTGATGTTTTGAAAATAAGCCTTGTGTGTTTTAAAAACAAAATTAAAGAAAGAAAATAAAAAAAAAATTAACAAACACTATTCTTGAGTTTGTTTTTTGTTTTTCTTTTCAAAAGTAAAAAATGGAAAATAGAAAGTGATCTCTAACAAGACCTTAGTTTTAAAAAGTGAAATATAAATTTTCATATATATGTAAGACATCATATGTGTAAAAATTGAAATTTAGGTGTTAAATATATAAATAAATAAAATTTGACTGAAATGTATGTAAAATTTTCTTCAATTTTACATAAAAGTTATATATTTTAATTTTAATCTTAAAATATTTCTCATAAATTTTTAGTTCAATAATTTAAAACACGCTTATCTTTTTTTAATATTATTTAAATTAGACACTTATATGTCAAGAGCCGTGTCCGTGTTCGATACATGTCCGACACTGTACGACTCATTAATTAGAAGTGTGCGTGTATCATAGTGCAGAACAAATGAGCCAATGCCTATATGCTCGAATGAAAGAGGAAAAAATTAAGACTACTACTAACCAAAACTGGCCAAAGGGAGCTTACGGTTGATACAATGGCTTTTCTATCTATTTCAAAGGCTAGATTGTTGCAAGAATACAAAGTCGAAGCTCGAATGTATGTTGTTCTTCTACCTCCTAGCCAAGTATTATTGCATAAGTTTCATGAATTGACCCCCAAGGAGCCTCCCGACTAACTTCCACCCATGACAACCATAGAACAATAGATTGATTTAGTTATGGGTTTGATTCTACCCAACCTTCCAAATAATTTGAGCCTAAAAGAACAGCTAATCTTCGAAGAAATTATAGATGTTCTCTTAAAGAAATAATTTATGAGACACTTCTAGAGCCATTATGCGTTGCTTGCAATAATTTTTGCAAAGGAAAATGGAAAATGGAGAAAGTGTATTGACAGTCTAGCAATCAATAGTATAAAAACTAAATTTAGGTTTTCAATGCCACACCCTAAAGATCTACTAGACAGATTTTATGGAATGGTGATGTATTCAAAATTGAACTTACGGAGTGGACATCACCTAATTCAAATATGTCCGTGAGATAAATAGAAAACAATTATATGAGTAGAGAGTCATGTCATTCGGATGATGCCACGCGCTAAGTGCCTTCATGAGGTTGATGTATGAGGTATTGAAATCTTTTTTGGGAAAAATTTGTCTAGTGTATTTTGATGATATCTTAGCTTACAACATCTCCAGAAACACATGTGAATCATCTTAAACAGCTCTTTCAGAAGCTTCGAGAACATAAATTGTACATTAACAAGGCTAAATGTGACTTTGTCGTCAACTGTGTGCACTTCCTTGGCTATCTTGTTAGTTCACAAGGAATTAAAACTGACCCTAGTAAGATTGTTGCAATCCTATCTTGGCCTGTTCGTCACACTCTTATAGAGATTTGAAGTTTTCATGGCTAAGTGAATTTTTATTGACGGTTTATATGAAATTTTAGTATGCTAATGCTCTAGCTACAAATTTTTTGAAGGGCAAGACTTTTATATGAGAAATTGAGCAATGAAATAGCTTTGAAAACATTAAAAACACTTTATTTGAAGCTCTCCTGCATAACGTGTACCTAATTTTGAGAATAATTTTGAGAAGCCCTTTCAGGTTGATGTAGATGCATTGACTATGGTGTTGGGGTGGTTCTTTCACAAGATAATAGACAATTTGCGTTCTTTAGAGGAAAAATGAGGGCAATAAGGCAGTAGTGGTCTGCATGTGAGCAAGATTTATATGTTGTGGTGAGATCTCCCAAGTAATTGGAACATTATTTAGTCCCCTAGGAATTCATGCTTTACAATGATCATAAATCTCTGCAGTTCCATCAGTCTCAAGAAAACATCAAGCCGAATGCACATTCGATGGGTTATGTTTTTAAGGACATTTAGCTTTGTACTTAAACATAAAGCTGGCAAATGTAACAAGGTGGCTGATGCCTTTAGTCGAAGAGCTAACCTGCTGGTGGCTGTTTAAATGTTCACCACAGGCATGGAATCCGTAAAGGAGCAATATGTGGAAGATAGTTACTTTGCAGACTCTTGGAAGGGCTGTATATCCAATCAACCTGCTGCCGACTATTCACTAAAATCAAGATATTTATTTAAAGACAAGCAATTGTGTATTCCTAATATATTCCTTTGGTCTCAACTCATAAAAGATTTGCATGCGGGAGGATTAGCAACACATGCAGGGCGAGATAAAACAATGGTTCAATTAGCAGAAGGTTTCTTTAGGCCTGAACTTTGGTGGAATATGTTGAGGTGGAGCCCGGTTTAAACAAATAATAATAAAAAAAAACAAATATAACTGCTCCCGCTTCACCTTCCCGCCTCCTCTCTCCCTGGTTTCGTGAAACTGCTTCTCTCCTTGCAGTTGCTTTATTATGTGATGTAGGAATTAATTAATTCCTTAACTGTGTGTGTTTACTGACTACCAATTAAATAGCAGAAGAAGAATTGCAGTTTGGTGCGTGACTACAGGCGGAGAGAATAAAAAAGGGATCTGCAAATCTTTTTTATTATTCCTTTTTTCTTCTTCTGATTTGGCTTACGGTGAGGCCAAAAATCAAAGCAACAGCAAGGTGCTTCTTCTCCTGGCGGAGAGAAAAGACTTACGGCGGAGAGAAAGGAGAGAAGAAAAGGAAGCTATTGCTTGTGGTGAAGGCAGGAAGAAAGATTCTTGCTTGCGTTGAAGACAGGAAGAAGGTTTTCTTGTTTGTATTGAAGACAGGAAGGAGTTGTTACTTGCAGTGTTTCTTTTTCTTTGTACTTGTCTTCTTTTGTGGCTCTCAGATAGAGATAGTGAAAGTAAGAAATTTTTTTCTTGTAATTGTTGACGTAAACGACGGTGTAAATTCCTCAATTAGTAAAATCCTCTGCAACTCTATAGATGTAGGCAATTTGCCGAACCACGTAAATCTGTGTGTTCTCACGTAAATCTGTGTGCTGTGTGTTCTTTTCTAGTGTGAATTTTCTCGTTCTATTTTTCGTTTCGTCGTCGATCGTTCTATTTCTATATACCACAATAACTGGTATCGGAGCCAATGACTGCAGATGAAGTGAAGGTTTCGAGGATCGATAAATTTGACGACACATATTTTGTTTATTGCAGAATGTATAGAGGATTACATCTATGGGAAAAAACTCCATCTTCTGTTATTGGGGAAAAGATCTGAAAGGATAGATGAAGGTGAATGGAATCTGTTGAATCGACAGGTTATGGGGGTTTTTTGATTGACCCTATCGAGGTCTGTTGCACATAACGTTATCAAGGAGATGACGACTGCAGATCTTATGACAGCCCTGTCAGGTATGTATTAAAAGCCATCGACGAATAACGAAGAATATCTGATGGAAAAGTTATTCAATTTGAAGATGACAGAATGTACGTCTGTTGTACAACACCTGAATGATTTCAATACTATCACAAATTAATTATCATTTCTGAAAATTGAATTTGATGATTAGATATGTGCACTGATCTTATTGACTTCATTACCAAATAGCTGAGAAGCTATGAAGATAACTGTCAGTAATTCTGCAGGTTAGTTAAAATTGAAATATGAAGATATTCGTGATTTGATTTTGACTGAGAAGGTGCGAAAGAAATATTCTGGCGAGATCTTAGATTTGAGTTCAGCAGTAAATGTTGATTTTAGAGGGAGATCACAGAACATGAACTCAAACAGGGTAAGATCAAAATCAAAGAACAGAAACAGAAGCAAATCAAAGCCTGGTAAACAAGTAAATTGTTGGAATTATGGCAAAACTGGTCACTTAAAGAGGACTGTATGAATCCTAAGAAGGAGAATAACAGTGCAAATGTGGTAACTGAAGAAACACAGGATGCACTACTGCCGATAGTTCATAATTCCGTGGATAACTGAATATTGGATTCAGAGGCTTTTTTTCATACAACTTTTCATCTGGAATTAATGCAAAATTATGTTGTCGGTGACTTTGGGAAATTATATTTAGCAGAGAAGCTCTTAACGTGGTAGAATGTGAGATATTGACATTGCACTTCCAAACACGAATAAGTGGCCTCTGCAAAAGGTCGGACACATTCCTGAACTGAAGAAGAACCTCATTTTTGTTGGGTAGTTTGATGAATGCGGACATTCAGTAGTGTTCTCAGACAACACCTGAAATGTTATTAAAGGAGCACTAGTACTGGCTCGAGGTAAGAAATCATATACGCTATATATAACTACTGGTTTAATTAACAGCGTTGATACTACTGTTGCAGACAGCACAACAGAGTTGTGGCATTGCAGATTTGGTCACATGAGTCAGATGAGTATGAAAGAACTTCAGTCCAGAGACAAGCTACCAAAATTGAAGTCACTTGATTTCAACATGTGTGAGAGTTGCATTATAAGGAAACAGAGAAATGTCAGTTTCTTGAAAGTAGCAGGGCGTCAAACGCAGAAAAGCTGGATCTTATACATACAGATGTGTGGGGACCTTCTCTAATGGCATCTCTTGGAGACTCTCGTTATTACATCACTTTCATTCATTATCATAGCAGAAAGGTATGAGCTTATTTATGAAGTATAAATCTGATGTATTCAATGTGTTCAACACTTGGAAGACTATGGTTGAGACAGAGACATGCTTAAAGCTGAAATGTCTGAGGTCTGATAATGGTGGTGAGTGCATTGATGGTGGGTTCAAGGAGTACTGTACAGCTCAGGACATCAGAATGGAGAAGACCATTCCAGGGACACCATAGCAAAATGGTGTTGCAGAGCGCATGAACAGAACCATTAATGAGTGGGCTAAAAGCATGAGATTGCACGACGGACTACCACCTACTTTCTGGGCAGAAGTGATTAGTACTGTAGTTTATTTGATCAATAGGGGGTCATCTGTTCCATTAAACCGTGAATTACCTGAAGAAGTCTGGAGTGAGAAAGAGGTCAAATTTTCTTATCTTAAGACTTTTGGATATGTTTCCTATATTTTCATTAATTCTGATGCTCGAAGTAAGCTTGAGGCTAAGTTAAAGAAGTGTTATTTCATTGTCTATGGAGATGAGCCATTTGGATATTGTTTCTGGGATGATCAAGGTCGGAAGATCATAAGGAGCAGGAACGTGATTTTCAATAAGAATGTTATGTACAAGGACTAGTCCAATACAGTTTCTGAAATAACATTGAAAGAATCTGAGTTAGTAAGATTTGAAGATTTATCAGAGGTCACAGTGCAGGATAGAGATGCAGGTGACGGGTAGAGTGGTTTCGAGGCATCTACTCCTATTGTTCCACAGTCAGTTTTAGAGCAGTCTACACCTACAGTTTCAGTTCGCAGGTTAGAAAGGGTTAGACGTTCTCCACAGCGTTATTCTCCAACTTTGAACTACATTTTGCTAACAGATGGTGAACCTCAAAGTTATGAAAAAACCTTACAAGATGAAAATTCAAGCAAGTGGGAGCTAGCCATGAAGGTAGAGATGGATTCCTGCTAAAAAATCAGACTTAGGAGTTGCTAGAAATTCCACTAGGGAAGAAGACACTGCACGACAAGTGGGTGTACCGGGTGAAGAATGAGCATGATGACAGTAAAAAATACAAGACTAAACTTGTTGTAAAAGGTTTTTCAGCAGAAGCATGGTATTGATTATTCGATTTTTTCTCCTGTGGTGAAGCTTACAACCATCAGAATGGTACTGTCTATGGTGGCTACTGAATATCTCTTCCTTGAGCAGTTAGATGTGAAGACAATATTTCTTCATGGAGATCTTGAATAAGACATTTACATGCATCAACCTGAAGAGTTCGTGGTACAGGAAAAGGAAGAGTCAGTTTGTAGATTGAAGAAGAGCTTGTATAACCTGAAAAGCTTCTAGACAGTGGTACAAGAAATTTGATAATTTTATGCACAATGCAGGGTACAACAGATGTCAGACAGATCACTGTTGCTATGTCAGGTATTTTGATAATTATTATATCATTCTACTATTGTATGTGGATGATATGCTTATTACAGGTGCTAGTATTGAGGAGATCAATAATCTGAAGGAGCAGATGTCAGAGCACTTTGCAATGAAGGATTTGAGAGCTGCAAAACAAATCCTTGGTATGAGAATTGTCAGAGATAGAGTCAGAGGCATGTTGAGACTTTCTCAGGCTGAGTATGTAAAAAGAGTACTTAGCAGGTTACAACGGATGTCAGACATATCACTGTTGTTATGTCAGGTATTTTGACAATTTCTATATCATCTTACTGTTGTATGTGGATAATATATTTATTGCAGGTGCTAGTATTGATGAGATCAATAATCTGAAGGAGCAGATGTTAGAGCACTTTACAATGAAGGATTTAGGAGCGACAAAGCAAATCCTTAGTATGAGAATTGTCAGAGATAGAGTCAGAGGCATGTTGAGACTTTCTCAGGCTAAGTATGTGAAAAAGATACTTAGCAGTTTCAATATGGATAAGACCAAACCAGTTGTCACACCCTTGAGAAGTCACTTCAGACTCAGCAAGAATATCATCCTACTGCTGTATGTGGATAATATATTTATTGCAGGTGCTAGTATTGATGAGATCAATAATCTGAAGGAGCAGATATCAGAGCACTTTATAATGAAGGATTTAGGAGCGACAAAGCAAATCCTTAGTATGAGAATTGTCAGAGATAGAGTCAGAGACATGTTGAGACTTTCTCAGGCTGAATATGTGAAAAAGATACTTAGCAGGTTCAATATGGATAAGACCAAACCAGTTGTCACACCCTTGAGAAGTCACTTCCCCTTGAGACACACCCTTGAGAAGTCACTTCAGACTCAGCAAGAATCAATCACCCAAGTCAAAAGAGGAACGAGATCACATTAGTAAGGTTCCTTATGCTTCAGCTATTGGTTCACTTATGTATGCTATGGTTTGCATCAGACCAGATATTGCTTATGTAGTGGGAGTTGTTAGCAGATACATAAATAATACAGGAAAGGAACATTAGGGAGCAGTGAAGTGGATCTTGAGGTACCTAAAAGGCTCTGCAGAAACTTTCTTGTGTTTCTCAGGAAAGAGTTCAGAGGTACATGACTATGTTGATGTTGATCTAGCTGGAGACATTGATACCATAAGAAGTACTACGGGTTATACTTATACTATTTGTGGCATTGCAATATCATGAGGTTCTAATATGCAGAAGACAGTTTCTTTGTCTACTACAGAAGCTGAGTACATAGCAGTGTCAGAGGTTGCAAAGGAGATGATATAGCTACAGGGCTTCTTGGAAGAATTGGGTAAGAAGAAGCAGAATAACATTCTCTACAATGATAGTCAGAGCGCCATATTTCTTACCAGAAATCCAGTGTTTCAATCCAGGACTAAGCATATTCAATCATGTATCATTTCATACGGTCATTGTTGGATGAAAGACAGTTGTTGCTTGAGAAAATTTGTGGAAGCCAAAACCTTGCTGGTTTGTTGACAAAGGGTATTACTCACAAAGGGTATTACTCTTGAGAAACTGAAGTTGTGCGCAACTTCAGTTAGTCTTCTAGCTTGCACTCTTGAGAAATTGAAGTTGTGCGCAACTTCAGTTAGTCTAGCTTGATTGTGCGCAACTTCAGTTAGTCTTCTAGCTTGCAGACAAGGGTCTTTGAGTTGTAGAGGTGGAGGATTCATGTTTGAATGAAAGGGTGAAGCTGCCAATGGAGGATATCAATTTAAGTAAAAGACGTTGTAGTTTGTGTACTAGTCTCCAAGTGAGAGATTTGTTGAGGTGGAGCCCGATTTAAACAAATAATTAAAAAAAAGCAAATATAATTGCTCTCGCGTCACCTTCCCGCCTCCTCTCTCCCTGATTTCGCGAAATTGCTTCTCTCCTTGCAGTTGCTTTATTATGTGATGTGGGAATTAATTAATTTCTTAACTATTTGTGTTTACTGACCACCAATTAAATAACAGAAGAAGAATTGTGGTTTGGTGTGTGGCTACAGGCGAAGAGAATAAAAAAGGGATTTGCAAACCTTTTTTATTATTCCTTTTTTCTTCTTCTGATTTAGCTTACGGTGAGGCCAAAAATCAAAGCAACAGCAAGGTGCTTCTTCTCCTGTGATTTAATGCGGAGAAAAAAGACTTACGGTGGAGAGAAAGGAGAGAAGAAAAGGAAGCTACTGCTTGTGGTGAAGGTAGGAAGAAGGATTCTTGCTTGCGTTGAAGACAGGAAGAAGGTTTTTTTGCTTGTATTGAAGATAGGAAGAAGGAAGAAAGAGCTGTTGCTTGCGGTGTTTCTTTTTCTTTGCACCTGTCCTCTTTTGTGGCTCTCAGATAGAGAGAGTGGAAGTAAGAAATTTCTTTCTTGTAATTGTCGACATAGACGACGGTGTAAATTCCTCAATTAGTAAAATCCTCTGTAACTCCGTGGATGTAGGCAATTTGTCTAACCACATAAATCTGTGTGTTCTTTTCTGGTGTGAATTTTCTCGTTCTATTTTTCGTTTTGTCGTCGATCGTTCTATTTCTATATACCATAACAGAATATTTACTTTTTCATAGAAAAATGTGTTATGTGCCAAAATCATGAGGGAACGACTGAAAACACTCGTGTTTCAGGAATTTTGCAAGCCTTGGATGTTTGAGTGCAAAGGTATAATCATTGAAGGGGATAATGCAAACATCATGCAATTTCTAAGCTCCACCATGAAGGATGTGGTTTGGCGGCAAAGGCCTCATGTAGCTAATGATTTTGTTTTTCTGAATCCTATTACACTTTAAACAAGTTTTGTCTTTCCATACGCCTCGTGAATGTAATTGAGCCTCTCATTTTTGTGCTAAGCGTGCTCTTAGTGGTTCTTTTATTTTGATGCATATAGATGATGATACAGAACTCCTTACCATACTTATAGAGGATAGATCTCACTTTTGTACATCATAGATGCATATATGCATAATTTTTGTATCTTTTTGATATAGTAATGCAAAATAAAATTTTCAAGAAAACACTCGCCTTTATCTACCATTATCCATTTTTGAAACAATTTAGGAAGGCAAGTCAAGATTTCGTTCTAGGCTTTTCAAAGAGAAAGGGGATTCTTTTCCGCTATGATTGTGTTGGATTATTTCTAAAAAAATATCTCACTTTGTGGCTTGCAAGAAGATGCTCAGTGCTCTTGATTTAGCTTGAATTTTTTTTAGGGAGATTATTAGACTACATGGAATTCCTCAGAGCCTTACCTCAATCCGAGATGTTAATATGAGTTATTTTTGGTGAGAGTTATCAAAGAGATTACACATCGAACTTTGTATGAGTTTAACTTATCATCCTCAAATGGATGTCCAGACTGAAGTGGTAAACTGATTAGTTGATAATATGCCTTGATGTTTAGCCGAAGAACAACCAAAGCAATGAGATGAAATATTATGTCAAACTGAATATACATACAATTGAATGGTGTATCAATCTAATTGAAGGTCTCTCTTTAGCCTTGTTTTTACCAAGCCTCCAAATCATACCGTGGACCTTGCTGTTTTACCGAAAACCCACAGCAAAGCAAGATAGAACTTGGTTTTTGACTTGATGTCAATCTCCAAGATGTAAAAATAAAGCTATTTAGCAGTTGCCAGTCCTGCAAACAATAAGTAGATAAGAAGAAAAGAATCAAAGAATTTAAGAAGGGCGACCTAATCATGGTTCACTTACAAAAGAAGCGTTTCCTTGTGGGTTCCTATTTCAAACTGAAGCCATGTAAGTTTGTTCCCTTTCTGTTGCTCAAAAAAATCAATGTTAATGCTTACATCTTTTTTTTTCAACTGGACCAAACAATTCTCCCACCTTCAATTTCTCTGATATTTATGAATACCACCCTCCAGATGACGTTACCATGCTTGAGCTCATTCTTTTAAAGTGGAGAAGAATATGGTGTAGGACAGATGCAGAGACACAAGTGCAGCGGTAGATGCATGGGTGACCCGATAGCAGCATTTCCTTGATTATCAATATTGCTAAAATTTATTATTTTATCTTTGTGTTTCATTAAGTAGTTAGTGTACTTGCTGTGGTTAGTTTAAATAGAAGTGGCTGTAAGGTGTGACAGCTTAAAGATATTCATTTTTACAAAGAAATTGTAATAGAATTAATCTGTATTTTTTCCTTTCTTCCTCTTGTTCGTCTTGGGCTATGCCATATGCATTTTTTAGGGATGCAAATTAGAGTCAGGAGATGGAGCCAACAAAAGTTTGGTCGTGGAACATATTGTGTTTGTCATTGATAATGGTTCAATTACAGATTGCATGCTTGAGCCCCATCTATTTATAGCTAAACTTGTTGTATGATAATTAGGTGGAATTCTTAGCGTTTTTAAAGAGTCCATCATAATACTCTGAAGACTATGATATTATGCAATATGGGGATCTATATTAGGGTTTATATTAGTTTCTCTACTCTTAAGCTGACTTCACATGTCCATGAAGCTTAAGAGCAAAGCACTTAATTTCCTTGATCTGCAGAAAATTCCTTCATTATCCTTAAGCTTTTGATCATTGGTTTCTGCGAAGTTAGATCTTGCAAGTTGATTTCACTAGTTGACTTGATCAAGATGAGGAAGAAGAAATGCAATGAACTTGTCACTAGCTACTATGACCTTTTTGGTTTAGGTGAAAAAAGTTGCTCAACTATTACAAGGGTATTCCTGTTGATAAAGTGGTAAAAAGGGTTTCTCTTTTTATGATGCTCATTCGTACTTTTTTCTTGTTTTTTTTTTTTTTTTTTTTGAATCAAGCTTCTTTCATTACTTTCACCATGAATTATGCGACCTCTCCTTTGCTGATGTTTTGCCATCATCCTCACTTTTGAGTACAAATTCATTGAGATTATGGAGGTTGAACTCCTTATTCTTTCTCAGGTCTTATTGCTCTCAGATCTAGAAGCATAATTCATTACCGTCACTATTGAGGATCCCCTCTCCAAAAAGTATTTTAATGTGCATAGAGCTGAATTTTCACTAGTAAAGGCACCATAGGTGGAGATTGTTACTTGCTCACAATTTTGTTTAGGTTCATAAATATGAATTGTCACTCTTGGCGTGGGTTCCTCTAATTCTGTTATGTACTCATATAGATGAAGTACCATTAGACCACTTAGCTAGCCCACGTTGTGATCTCTTTTGATTTTGGTGCCGATCTGAATGAATTTTGATAAACCAACTTGTTTATGGGCTTTCCATGATGGAATTGATTATCAATCTGTGGTCAACTCATGTTAAAGCTATTGATAGTGTACTTTTTCAAGCTGTGTTGTAACCATCATAAATAGCCTGAGTAGCTTGATGTAACATCCTAATACCTTTTCTGTGTAAATGTTCTTTGCTTAGCTGTTGTGTTTTGAGTGCTCTCTCCTTAAGGACATGTATGTATATTGAAGTTTTAGTAAAAGAAAGATATTTCTGAATTCTTTCGTTTTCCTTTTCCTTAAGGGCATCTTGAGGAATGGTTATTGTCTCCTTCAAAATAGGTAGATCAACGGAAAATGCCATTTGAACCACTATGATCAATAAAAATTGATGTTGTTTTTGCTGGAGTTTCCTTTCCGTAGGTAACAAAGGTTTCAATGATGTCCTTAAATTTGGCGTTTTGATTTGAATAATGGAGCATTAGTTAGAGAAGTTAGAGAAAGCCTCTTACAGCTTACTAAATTTTTTCCCTTTATTGGCTTAAATTTATACATGAGTTTCATGTGTCAATCTCCAAACAATTTTCTTGGGTTCCTCTGCCAATCCTTCTAAATGTAGTTATGAATCCAATGGATTGAAACTAATGCTCTGATAACAAGTGTATAGATTAATAAGTAAATATTTACTCCATATCTTTATATCTAAAGTCAATTTAAATTTGTCTCCTTAAGCAAATATCTACTCCATATCTTTAACATTCATTTGGACGACAGAACTCATGATTCCTGAGAAGACTCATTCAGTTAGGTGGTTCAACTACCTCTTCTGATTAAGTATATAACTGACCATGATGACTTGGGATGATGAAACCATAAAATCTTAATCAGGTTTATCATCATTTTCCCCATCATTTACTTTAAGCTTAAGGTGATAAACTTTAAATCTAAATTTTAAGTCAATTGGTAATATATGTTGAATATTCAGCTTTAAATGACTATCCTTTATTGAAAGCACTCTCATGTTATTAAGAGGGAAAAGTTAATCATAGGGGCTTGCGCTATTGGGAAAGCTCGAACCCCCGATCTAAAAGTCCTCGCAAAAATGAGAGAGAAATCTCTAGGTAATTTTTTTTATCTATTATTCCATTTGCCTTCTGAAAATTTGACCTTTCAAAGCCCTTAACAAACAAATACAGAGAGTCTGGGGCGACAGAATTTTCGGAGCCCGCAATTGTGTATAAGTGTATATTACATATAAGATGGGGATAGTTATGATACAATTTCTTAGATATGTATATATATTTAAATAGACTTTAATATTGGAAGTTTCGGAGTCACAATTGTGTATAAGTGTATATCACATATAAGATGGGGATATTTATGATATGATGTCTTAGATATGTATGCATATTTAAAAAGACTTTAATATTGGAGAATTTAATAACTTATGATGATCTCGAGTCAATAGGAATTGAAATTTTTTATTTCGTGTCAAGCCAAACTTGCTTTAACTCAACTTGCCCTCACACAGTTTTTGAACTAAAAATAACAGTAGCAGGTGCAGCTTTATGGATCTTGTCTTGCCTGGGCTTACTATTTTCATCTCCCTAAGCTTACTTGTCCATCAAATATTTCTATAAGAAAACGCTCTCAGGGTAGGATAACTTAGCTTTTCTTGGCTGATTTATGCTTTCAGTGATATAGATTGCTAAATGCACTAAATTTACTACTTGGGTGATGAGGCATATCTGATATGCTGCAATTCTATTGTGAAACTATTTGGCACATAATCATTTTGCTGCAAAAATCAGCCAGTGCTCCCCAAATATTAGCAAAGCTCCTTTCTTTGCTACATTTAAGATATGTTCTGTGTTAAATTGAACAGCTAAATAAAGTTTATCTTGTGAGCTTTAGATTAAGAATAATGTTTCTTTTTAAGGTTTTCTTTCAAGCTTACAACTAACTGAATGCATTCTTCACATGTTTTAATGGCATGTAAGGTGGACATTTGCGCTAGTCATCATTTATTTTGCGGTACATTTTCTTAACTTTATCCTAGTTTTGTTTTTGATTTATTGGTTTTGGTAATCACCAAAATAATTTATTTTCCTTTCCCTTTTGTATGCTCGTAGATTGGTACTGTGGCATCTGCTCATGGTTGCTGGATCTGTTCAAAACATGCTTTTTTTAAAAATGAGGAGGCCAGTTGCCTCCTTAGAGGAGACCTTGAACAATGCCATGATTCAGATTTAGCTCTCGCACCTGAAGAGGAGAGGAATGGTTATATTCTCTCAAACTATGGCGGTGACCTGATGCATGAAGAAAGAGCAGGGCTATGGGGCCATTTTATGCAAATTACCTATCAGGTTTATGCTCTCATAAAACTATCATTTATGTTAGCCTTATTTTAGCTCTTGTTCTGCTATATGGGATCTCGTCTTAGGGTCTGTTTGGGGCAGCTGCAACTTATTGAATAATTTGCTAATAAGCTGATTAAAAATAATCTGCTAATCTACTAATAAGCTAGGTGCGATGACTATTACAAATTTTTATTTTTTTGGAAAAGCCAGACCGCTGTCAGAGCTGCCACCGCACTAGGGGCTGTGTGAAAACACTGTTTTCAGCATTTTGAAAATGCATAAGCTGCCAAAACGTCGTTTACCCCAACAGGTCAGGTGCGTTTTCAAAACGCCACCGCACCAAATAAGCTGTCTCAAACGGACCCTTAATCTCATGAACAACATAAAGAAACTCTTTTTTCTTTAATACACAATGTGGAAAAGCGGAAACTTATTCATTTTTTCTGCCCTCCTATGGTATATTCATCTCTCCTGTGTGCTGTGCTGTAATGTTCTAATTGTATGGCTATTGATGTTGAATTCAAGTAGGCTATTTTCCTCATTTATGCCAATTTTTAACAGGTAAAAAAATTTTTTTTGGCAGACGAGTGCAGGAGCCGTGATGTTAACGGATGTCATCTTTTGGTGTCTGCTCGTACCATTTATGTCTAGTGTGCACTTCAGGGTGACTTTGGTTGGTATTACAAATCTTAATCTTCTTTAGCTCGTCTTTTCTTTCATGTCGGCTTTTTGGAGAAAATATTTTTTTTTCATTGATGCATTGAATACAAAAGTTACAAAGGGGAAAATTTTTAGAGTGTTTCTGGCATTTGTTTTTGTAGCTGGAAAACCTAAGCATCATTGTTTTCATTTTCTACTTTGTCTAGATTGTTGGAGTTATTAAACATTTTTTTCATTTTTCATACTCTAGGGAGATTAGTTAATGAAAGTATCGACTAAAACCACCAAATCTCTCATGTTTACTGCTCCTTTAGCCCTTCATAAATATTGAGAGTGCCCGAAGTGAGTAGGTTGGATGGAGATCTTCTGTTTCTTTTCACTCGAGCAAATGCATAACACTGGAATAAACACTTTTGTATCAATCTTCATGACCTAAATCTAACTCGAGCTCTTTTAATTCAGGGATTTGTGCACGTGTTGCCGTTCGTAAAATTTATTTAAAGTCTTCTTAGATGCTTTATTTAACTTTTGACACTGCTCCACAGATGATGGCCTGCTTGCACTCGCTAAATGCCATCTTCCTTATTGTTGACTCTATACTCAATAGTCTGGTAAGCGTTAGTAACAGCTAATTCATTATATTCCTTTTTTTTTTCCTTTCTAGTTTGGTTTACTTTCAGTTATTTCAGCCATTTCCTTTGTTCGGAATGGCTTTCTTTGTTCTCTGGAGCTGTATCTATGTAGCTTTTCAATGGATTCTGCATGCCTGCGGCTTCAAATGGTGAGAAAATTATTAAAAAGATTACAGCTAAATGACCATGTTTTACTCTTTATCTTTATGCGTTTTAGCTTGTCTGATAATGATTTCTGCATGTGATTCCTCTTCAGGTGGCCTTACCCTTTCATGGATCTTTCTACTTCCTGGGCACCACTGTGGTAAGCTTCAGTATCAGATCTCTCTCATACACACCCAGGCCTTCAAAAAGTGCTGATAGATTACTACTAACTGCAGGTATTTCACCATGGTATTGATGCATATCCCCTGCTTCGGTATATATTACCTTCTTGCTAGAGCGAAGAACTCGTGTTTCTCTCGACTTTTTCCCATTGCATACAGAAGACTATTTTAAATGCCTTTCTTGTGAAGTGAATGTTTGCCTTCATTATGAAAAATTATTGCATCAGGACACCTGATGCAAATTTGCATTAGTTGTCCAATTAAAATTGGTCATGTGTTAGGATGGGTCCCATACTTCTTAAAAAACAACCAATGTATTTCAGTGGGGTCCACATTTTGACGTGGCCAATTTTAATTAGATAACTGATGAAAATTTGCATCAGTTGTCCTGATGCAATAATTTCTCACATCATTACAACCATTTAAGTGTAAAAAATCACACGAGCCATCATGAGGCTTGAGTTTGAGGAACTGACGCCAGGCCTAACCAGCAAATCTACTTGGTTAGAGCTGCTGAGTGCCTCTCTTGGCTTTAAAGTGAAAATTGAATCAAAATATATTTCAAAATGAGCTTTAAATTTATTTGAAGATGAATGTAATATACTTTATTAATCTCATAATAAATTTAACAATATTAATTTCTTATTAGGATATTCTGATCAAACAATTTTTTTCCTCAAATTACAAATTTCCGTCGCTATCATTTGTGTTCTTCGATCTCACAGTTAATACAATGCAAAACCAAACCTCTTAACTGCTTTTCCAATTTTCTTGTGAATTGATAAAAAAATTATTTATATTAAATTAGCCAAACAAACTATATAATTTACATATTGTGCACTTTCGTTCAGTAAATATTATGTGATTTTAATATGCTAATAAAGTCAAAAATTCTTCGAATGCACGCCTTCAGTATTTTTTTTTAAACTTGGTGGATCACATATTTTAATGTATGTGCTACGAATGCGTTTAGGGTCTGTTTGGAGCAGATGCAGTTTATTGAATAATCTGTTGATAAGCTAGGTGAGGTGGTTATTATAATTTTTTTTTTTTTTTTTGAAAAAAACTAAATTGTTGCCAGAAAGTTGTCACTGTACTTAGATAGGTGCGGTGTGAAAATGTGATTTTTAGCGTTTTGAAAACGCATAAGCTTTATCCTAACTGGTTATGTGAGTTTTCAAAACGGCACTGCACCAAACAAGCTGTCTCAAACGGCCCTAAATCATGTTCACATGAGAAATGGTAATCTTCCAAAGGTTTTAAATTAACGCCGGTGTTTTCAAATTCTTATCGATCATATATAATTGTTATTCGCGTTAAGAATAATTTCGCTTCTGGGACAATTTAATGCACTAAAGATAATATTTTTATAGCCACAAATTGATTTCTATTTTATAATTAAGTGATTCAATTAATATTCAACAAACTCTGCTAACTTTCAAACGTTGGATCAAACATGAAAAACAAAGTATTTTAGCAACTTTGTCTAGGAGTAACTTTGTTAAGGGGACTAAACTATTAGTAATCTTCATACAATCAAACATTATGAAATTATTTTAGAAAAAACTGATGCTGATATAAATAAAAAGTATGAAATTATTTTGTAAAATTAGCAATTTTTTGTATGAATCAAAATGGCTAAGAGTAATAAGTCTACCAATGCAGCAGGACTTCATTCTGTACCCTATTTTAGGATGCTTTATTTTTGGCATCAAAAGGGGATTTTTGATGTCTGATCTTCACATCTTCAACAAAATTGCTTTTAAAAAGTTATGGGGTAGCCAATGTGCGTTTGAGATAGTATCCTATGTCCTTATTTTATAGTTTTAAGTAAAATATGTCAAGTTTAGGCCATCTTTTTTCACTCCTTGAGTTGTCATAATTTCTAGTTGCATGGGCACTTCATACACCTTGTGCAATATTAATTTCTCCAAACCCTAATGAATACTTTCTTGAAGAGTTTGAAACTAATATAATTCTCCACTAGTCTTAAGTGAAAGTTTCTCCTAATTATTTCTAGTAATCCAAGTATCCTATCTTATGATTTTGGTATGTTTTTCCTTTTACCAAAAAATCTATAATCTTTAGCATCTCCATAGTAATAATATGATCAATTTTAAGAGAAGAATGTTGGTTAGACACCTATAAGTGATGATTTTGTATTTCTACAAAAGAATAGCCCTGCATATTTGAAGGATTGCCAACTCTTATAAATGATAACAAATATTTTATACTAAAAACATGTCTAATAAATATGTCATCTGATAATTCAAGAACATAAGCATTTGTGCAAATTCCAATTGATAAAAAAATTATTTATATTAAATTAGCCAAATGTTTAAAAATGAAAAAATGAAAAAAATGTTTAACCAACATTCTTTCTCACTATTTCTCCTAATATGGCATACAAGCCTAGTATGTAATTTTTTACATTTTGTAGATTGATACCTTTCAAGTATAAAAGACGGCTATGCGAGATAGCATTGACAATGCACTTGCTAATTTATTCTATTCTCATGCTTATATTTAAGTACGAAAGAATAATTATTAGAGAGCTCAAGTATAAAAGATGACTATGAGATGTACTCTCTTTACATTTCTATAATTTAATTTTATTTGGGTATTTATGAACTTTAGAGCATGATGACACATGTTAAGGATAAACTTTATATAATAAATAGTATCTCCAATTCTTTAGAGTTTGAATGATGTATCTATCATATACAAAATAGTGTTGTCCAACATCATTCAATTTTTTACTATAAAATGCCACTGGATAGTTCTCATGACTTAATATTTCTCCTATCCCTACTCACGAAGTATCACAAGTTACTTCAAATATTTTATCAACCTTAAAATATTTTAGAATGTGTGAAGAGATCATGAGAGCTTTAATTTGTTCCATGGATTTATTTGTTGTGGTTGTCCAAGTAAATTTTTCTTTCTCTTAGCATATCTTTGATTGGAGTGATAATAGTGCTAAAGTGTTTTCTAAACCTTCTATAGAAAGTTGCTAGTCCTTGAAATCCTCTGACATATTTGACTAATTATGGCATTGTCTAATTTATGATTGACTTAGCCTTTGATATGTTTGATTAATCCTTTGATAGATATCATAAAACTTAAGAGAACAACTTTTGTCTAACAAAGAAACATTTCTTAAGACTAACATTATAAATTTCATACACTTAACTTCCACAAAATTAATCTCAAGTTATTTAAATGCGACTTCTCATTAAAACAATAAACAAGAATGTTTTAAAAAAAATGCCATAAAAGTGAACAGTAAATAGTTTTAAAATAGTGTTTGGTGACCTCAAGAATGTGTTAAGGCATTAAACAATCCAAAAGGCATAAATAAATACTCTTAAAAACTAACTAAGGTTTGTAATGTTATCTTTCACTCATCCTCAAGAATTAGTCTTATATGATGATAACCAATGTTCAAGTCTATCTTGGAGAATTAACATAATCCAATAATAAGGTCCAACTTGTAATCCAATATAAGAAAAAAAGAATTATAGTTTATTATTGTTGTGTGTTAGAAAATTTACAGCGGTAGAGTAATAATTTAATGTCTCAGCTTTGTACAAAAATCCATCACCCACAGAAATAGTGAGAAAGAAACATGAGAAGACATCATAAATTTTTTGTGAACAACCTGAAAAGGTAAAAAACTATGAGGCTTTGCCAGTTAAAATGATCCACTATAAGTTTGCAAAGATAATGATAAAACCTTATCCCGCAACTTGGAAAAGTTTACAAAGTTACATAAATTACAATGTTTATCCATACACAGTATATAAAAGGATTCACTAATTATGAATACAACGCTTAAGAAAGTTGCCACCGGAAGTCAGGAAAGTTATTATCAGGTATGTAATACATGTTTGAGGTATGTTGTTGTGTAGTATTTAAGATAATTTATTACTCAACAAAGTACTTCGTTACTTAATAGAGTACTTCGTCACTTAACAGAGTCATTTGCTACTCCGCAGTGTGCTTACTTACTCCTCATAGCACTTCATTACTCTGTAAAGTCCACCAATGGCGGTGAGTAGGGGGCAACTGGTGGTGGTTGATGGCGGATGGTGAGCGGATGTTAACAGTGGTCAACGACTACAGAGGTCAGAATTTATCATTAGATTTTCATTCCATAACAACTCCAAAATTAGGATCCTTCTCTTAATTCTCAAGTGAAGAGATGAGGTCTATTTATAAGTCATGGAGGAGGGACATTTTCATTCTTTGTTTAATAACCTCCTGATCAAACAACCCACATTGATGCCCCTTATTAATAGGAGAGTTTTGTATGATTAGATAACCTTATTGACCTCAGAGTTATGTGATCTTTGTTTTGTTAAACTTCTCTAGTTAAGTCGTTCGATTTGGATGAAGACATGTCAAACTTTGAGTCCATTTGACCATCCAACTAACTACTTAAAGCCTCAAAAAGTAGTTTAATGGCTTGAGTCAGGCTTTATTTAGTCCGAATTGGATCAATTTTGGTATCGTTGGGTTAGTTTTGTTGATTCCATCTGGTTGATGACGGTTTTGCTAAAATCAGAGCTCTGGGTGCTTCTAATGTGAATAGGAGCATTTCTTACTAAAAATGCTTGAAGATCTATGCAAAATGTATCAAGATTTGTGCTAAATGATGAATTTAGTTGATGAATCATCAATTATAATTTTAATCATTGTTCCATTATCTACACACTTTCTCCAAGTATCATTTTTTAGTAATAAAAAAGGAAATAATTGCATAAGGACTTAGGTTTTTTTAATAAAGCCTTCTTGGTAAGAATTCATTAACCTATCTTTTTAGTTCAATTTCATCAATAGGGTCCATCCTATAGTTCAATAAATACGGTGTTTGTGAACTAGGAATTTTGCTTGTCCCTCAAGGATGTTAACTCATCTAATAAGTCATTAATATCGCTTCTTGGAGCTACAACACACAAGGGGCTCATGCAAGTGCACATGTTGTATCAGTAATATCAGATTTTAGAGCTTGGAATATTGATCCCACTGGTAACGGGGTAATATTTGTTAGGAAAAGTTATAACCTACTGGTTTTAATCCTAGCCTGAAAGGTTGGTTTTGGAATAGTTCTACAGAGTAATCCTAATGCATCCCAGGTAATTTAAAAAAAAACAGAGTAATCCTAATGCATCCCAGGTAATTTAAAAAAAATTTTAAGTCCTACAAAAGTAATCCTAAATTATCACTAATACACTAAAAATATCCATTACTTAATGGCTCTTCCTTGTAATAAGTTAAAAGAATTTCATGAAATTGAGAATTGCAAGTAGAATAGTTTAGTGACAAATAGGAGCAATAGTCTTCTTTTTCCTCTCCTGAGTGCATAAAGAAACTTGGTTATAAATGACTGTTCCCATAAATCTTATAACTAACCCATCTAAGCATATTTCCCTGACATTTGCATATAACTGCAAGGCATATCAACCTATACCTCACGAGTTAATGTGAAAAATGTAATTGATTCTACCGTAGACTTTCCCAAGACCTAAGGTTCACAATAAATTTTAACAATTCACTTAGCCAAAATGAAAAGTAAATTAAGCCCTGAAGGTTTCTCATCATCATTTAAAGTAACAAAAATAATATGCAATCCTCATTTCAACCATCTTACTTAATCTTCACAAAGAAGAGTGAAAAGTCTACTAAAGAAGCATGATAAAAACACCAAACAGATTCATTGAAACAAGAGAAATACAATATCCAATTATTACAACTGAAATACAATAGAAAGAGCACAAGAATAATCAACTTTCTCTCCTTTACAATAATCAGAAGATGGTCAATAATCACACTTCCTAATTTCCTAGGCTGCTACTCCTATAGAACTCTCAATGTCCTCTGCACTAGAGGAAGAAGAAAGGTTCTCACAGCAAGCAAACCCCACTCAATAGCCCACTAGCATCACTCTTCTCTAAGTCCCTAATGTACTACTATTTATATACTCTTTACATTAGCTTCCACACCTCTACAACATTCCTACACGATCCCCCACATGATTCACACGATTGGATTCATGAATTGCAGCAACTTTTCAAGGCAGTTTCTGGCGCCTAAGCACTATGCTCTTTGTTTGCTTACGGATGAACGGGCGCCTAGGCGCCCAATGGTTGGCACCTAGGCGCCAACCTCTCATAAGGCAGAGATTGGCACCTAGGAGCCCTAGGGTATGGTGCCTAAGCGCTAGTGTCACTTTGCTCTTATATTCTCCAAGTCTCCTCTTCATTTCCCCACTTCAATTTCTTGTTGTACCTTTCAATATAAACACCAAAATACCTTTCAATATAAACACCAAAATACCTTTCTTAAAGTGCAATTTCATCCATAGAAATGTGTAGAAACATCAAGAAATACTAGCTTACTCATTCACACATAAAAATCCCCCAAACTTAAAGGTTATTTGTCTCTAAGTAACACCAAAGCTTAAATATTAATTTGTTAACTTATAGGAGTGGGTTTCATGGAAAACTATCTACAATGATGCCTCAAGTAATCCATAGTTAGGAAAATGCAATTCTTCATAGGTATAAGAAACTTTATTTTCAACAAAGAAAACATAATTTCATATTTATTTCAAAAAGGAATTAATAAATGCTAAACAATATATATTATATAGAAAATATATTGAATTATGCTCACCTTGAAATAATCTCCTAATACTTCATAAACATAAATAAATTTAGGAATGTAGTGGAGTTTTTAATTTAAAAAGTGTTTTAGTAGAACCAAATTTTGGTAAGGTTTCTCCTCAAGCTTCTATATTTCATTTAAACCTCTTTTTTTTCTTCTTTAGGATGAAAGTTTCAATCGTAAGAATAATTCCTTAAGGATTACTATATCTAGATAGACCTGTAATAATTTTAAGTTCTATCATCATCTCCTTAAATTAAAACATACTGCATTCCTCTTCTTTTTAATGTTTTTGAAAGTTTAAAAATTATTAGAAAAAAAATACAATTATATAGGGGGTAAATTCTTATTAGATATACATCTAAGTACAACTAGTTCAACAAATATCTAATTCTTTCGATAAATGTTCCACTATCTGATTTTGAGTACATTTCCTATCCACAACTCTGATATTGATCCTTGCAGTAATATGACCCATCTGATCGATCTTGCTTTCACATCCTTTTTCAACATCAGATACTAAGTTGAAGAATGGTTGGTGTCATAATACACTTGATACCAATCAATTACCACATGAATTTGTCAAACACATATACTATAGCTAGAAGCTCCTTTTCAGTAGTGATATAGTTAATCTGAGCTTCATTAAGGATCTTATTAGCATAGTATATAGCCCATAACAATTTTTTGCACCTTTGTCCAATAACTGTCTCTATAGCATAGTCACTCGCATCAAACATTATCTGAAATTATAATATTTTTTAGATAAATATTTATGAATAACAATGGCGCGAGCTATACTTACTATTTCATAATTCGTTTAAAACTAATGTTCACTTTCATTTTGTGTTTGCTTTTTTTGTTAACATTCTCTAAAATTTGAATATTTAGGAGATAAATAAATATGGATAATAATGACATGAGCTATACTTCCTATTACATAATTCATTTAAAACTAAAATGCATTTCAAAAGGAGTAGGGGATGTATGATCACTTATCAAATGAAAAAATTGATGTGAATTTAATTAAAAAATAGTTATAAGTTTATTGATTATATCTTTATTTACCATTCTTTCTAAGATTAAGTTAGAAGATGAAGGAATAGAAATAATTGACATTAGAGATATTCTAGTTAGAGATATAGATCTTCTAGGCTTAAACCTTACTTTAACTTCTCCATCTATAATTTGAATAATCTTCTATTGTAGTGGCTCTATCTATAGGTTGAACTACTTGAAACATGAAGTATTCATTATTTTAAAATAGATTATGTTTATTAAGGCAATTATTTTAGACCTTTGAAAAAAACAATTCATTACCATGCATTTGAACTTGTAATTTTGCTACTTCAGATAAATTTATATCAGTTAGAGATAAACTTAAATTTAGATGCGTATTAAAATGAATCGGACCATGAAACAAACATGTTTCTGAAATTCTCACTAACGATTGAGCCCAATTTTGAGAACTTCCATCTCTTAAACAAGCTAAGATGGAAGCATTTAATTATGTTAGAGTTAGAGGTTTAAATGCCATTTGAATTAATCCTATATGAATAAATTTGTAAATTTAAAAATAAGTGTTTAAAATTTCTCTGAATGATAACAATAAGAATTTTTCATTTCTATTTATAGTGCTTGATTTTTCTACATTTTTAAAAGATAATTTTCCTTTAAAATCAAATGTTCATTTTCTAGTTTAGGAATTGTCTATTTATTCAAATCTTCTTCATTAAGAGGATATGCAGTTACTTTTGTATTTTTTATTGTTTGATTTTTTTTATAGAAAATGAGGTAGATAAATTATAAATAAAATTAGAACTAGATGCCAAGAGAAAACATAAAGGAGTCATATGTATAGATGTAAGATAAATTTAAATAAGAAAAAAAAAATTTATAGTAGAAAATAATTAAAGAAATGAGTAATATAAGACATTCTTCAATCAGAAAGTCAGTATTATTTCAAACTCCTTCAAGCCAGTAGTCATACGTTGTTGGGTTTCCAGCCAAAATACAAACTTAGTATTAAGTTTCTATCAAAATTTTAATTTTTTGAAGATAGCATTCAGGCATACACATCGACACAACACTTTGAATTAAAGACAAAATCCAAGCCATCCCAAACTTTTCAAAAATTTTAAGAAATTTACAAGCTATATCTTATTTTCTATTAAAATAATAAAAGTGTTAATTTCATTATTATTATACAAAGTCAAGAATTTATAGAGCTTGAAAGAACTCAACCCGACTTCCAGTATAAGGTAAAATCAAGTAACCAAGTATATCTAAATTTATTTTACTTCTACATATATGAGTTTCTTAAGAATATTTAGCCTATCATGGATCTGATACCTATTTCTTGAGGATATATAAAACCAAACAAAATACTAAAACACATAACTTTATTGATAAAAATTACTTACAGATTGTAGGGAAGGATTTCCACCAAACACAATTATACTTATGATACCAAAGACTATACCTTTCAAACTTGCACACATATTACATTATAATGCCCTTTTATATAGACTTCATTCAAACCAGCGGACTCCAAACTTTTTCAACATAAAACAACAGATAAGATCACCAAAAGGTAAATTCATGGGCGTTAGAAATAATAGATTGTGGGTGATACTTTTGAGCTGGTTGTTGACTTTTAAAATGCTCTTGATCTATAAAAATTCTCTTCTAATTGCCTTTTCTAATAATGCTAGATCATGGTGGGGTCCACAATTAAATTTTGTTAATCAGATTAATATTCTTTTTCTAGATGAGTGCCATCTGTAGTTTCTCACAATTTTTAGGTACATCATCACTTTCCATTGACGTCTTGTGATCTTCTTCTTTTTCTTCTTCAAATACTTCAACAAGATGATTCTATAATATTTCCTTAATTTTTTTTGGTTGACTCATTTGGAAATTTTCTTCTTAATTATTGATAAGATTTTTAAATGCAAATTCTTTTTTAGCTTGATTTTTTGGCAAGCTAGATTTATTAGCTTGGATTATTTTATTAATAAAAAAAAACCTTTTCCTTGATCTAATGACTACCCAACATTTCATTGCATAACTTCTGCAAAAACTTCTACGATTTAAAGAATCATTTTGTATTTCAAGGTTCTAAGAGCAGATACATAGAATTTGACATTGCGTAAAGAAATATAAATTGAATTGATTATCTATTAAAATATTTATTGAAATTTTTAATTGTGAGAAGAAGATTTGACCTAATGAGAATATGTAGCTTTGATTGAAGATGGTAAGATTTGAGTTATTGCCCCACTATTATCTCTTCATTAGTAAAACTAATGAGAAATGACATTAGATACGATTTCTAACATCATTACAAACATTGATGAATATTTTTCATAGAAGATTAATAACAAGAAAAGCTTTGGGCATAGCTTCAATATAAGACCAATAATTAAAAGAAATAGTTTGTTTAAATTGAAATTCTGGATTTTATATTTGATGGTTTTTATCTGACTATAGATAGTGGCTTTATTGTAAGAAAAATATTTATTTTTTTCACTTGAATTATGTTAAATTTCAACACATTTAAGGGAGACAATTATAGCTTCATACATATTTCGATCAAGTAAGTATTCATGGGGGGAATGGATTAGTATTAAGATATCATTCAAAAATTGCTTAAGGTGAGGTAAGACGATAATCATCACCATTAAAATCAAGAATATGAGAGATAGCTATTTTAGTGCAAATAAGAGATTCAGATGCAAATTCTAATATTTCAAAATAAGTTTTAAGCCACTTTTTTGGTATTTGGAAACAATAATTGAATTTATAGTTATAAGTATGTTTTATCATTTAGTAACAATAATAGAATTTTGTTTCTTTTATATAGCATGAAGAAACCGTTAATATATATAAAAATTAGGGGAGAAATGTGAACATCGCATTCCTAAAAGGTTTCAGATTAGAGGAATGTAGAGTTTGGTGGTTTCTGTCTGTCATGATCCTATTGTTGCCTTCTAAACTAGCTTTAATCACGATATTATCGCAAGGGTTTGGTTACAAAGGTGATGGTTTAGGGCGAAACTAAGAGAGGGAGGAGGGGATCATAGATTACGGAAGGAGAGGGTTGCAAAGGGTTGTGAAATTGGATTCTTGCGATCCTCTTAAAGTGAGGCGAATGATTGGTGTGGCCGATCAAAATGGGAAAGCGACAATGAGCAGAGGAAAAAATAGAAAGAAATCATGCTGGTTCAAAATGACTTAAGTAGGAAGGTCGTAGAGAGCGGAGGAACAAAATGAAATGGAAGAATTTTAGATCATACATCCGCTGTGTCATTAAGCTCAATGACACCGGCGTCAAATTCCAACACAGAAAAGCGACCGATTTTGGGACATTAAGTTCTAGGACGACATCTTGCACATCCCTGGCCTTAATCCAATAATATTCGAGCAGGTTCTTGCATTATAGAGGAATTATCAATCCTTGACTTGGGAATGACCATGCTGATTTGTTCAACCAGCTTTGTCAGGAGGTAGTGTTCGATGTCAGTGGCTGATAATTGTCTAGCTATCAGAATATGTGTTAGAATTGACAACGATTTGTGCCCAAATCCCCATCGATGCCCCTTCCTTCTCCAGATTCGCCCAAAACCATTGCCTTTGTGATCTAATTCTCTCAGGCGATTAAAGCTAGCCTACATAAAATAAATAAGTATTTTTGCATCAATATCAGAAAAATCAAGAAAAAAATCTTTAAGCCCTGATATAGGTAAGTAGAAAATGACAAAGACGACAATGACAACGAAATTGTATTTTTTTCGCTCTTCAACTCTCATATTTTCTTGTAAGCAGAAACTAGAGTTTAAACAGAAAAAAAAAACTTTTTTTTCTGAGTTGCAGCAGCAAAACTTAATTTTTTTGTTGCCTCATTGCTTCAAAATCAAAAATAAAAATTAAAAATACATAAATAAAAAATGTGGATATTAATGAGAATTGAAGCATGATTTATTCCTCTACAGAGTTTACCTAATCCTTTTTCTCATCTTTCAAGGAGAAAAAGATTTTTGCGGCTTTTATAGCACTAGGCCATGGGTTAGTTACTCCAGTCAGGTGATTTGACTTTATTGGATTGCGATGTGGATCACACAACAAGGAAAAAAAATTACACAAGCTTAAACAACAGATTGTGGTTTTTTCCCCGTCGGTGAGTCTCTGATGGTCTGCCATTCTTCCTATTGTTGAAGGATTTCTATTACCTATTATTTTGCATAATCTACTCTCTGGTAGGATGTGAAAAGAATCCCCTCCGTTAGGAAAGGGAAAGTAATGACCAGATCTCAGTGTAAAAGGAATTCCAAAACTCTCATCTTTCTCAATGTTCTGGTCCGCCCCAACCAAAGAGCTCAACTAGTTTCTGGGTAATGACGGTGTTGACGGGATTAGTAAGCTGACGAATTTAGTTGGAATAGTATATCTGTTACATTATTATATTTTAGGTGATATTTCTGTTATGTTAAGTTTTTGGGTGTTAAATAAATAAAATTTATAATTTCGGGTGCTATGAAGGCAATTTTTTTTTAGTGAAAAATTAAATCTCGTGTATAACAAAAAAGCAAAAACTGTTTGATTTTCAGTGTGAATACAAACAATAATAGCATGACCTATCAATCTTTTAGTCATTCAGAATTTGAAGCTAAAGGTGTCAAAAAATTACATCGAGGACATTGCTTTTTGATTATTCAATGTCGTCTCTTCCATTCATTATGAAGCAGAATTCACCAAGTGTTAGCTGACTTAGCCATCACGTCTTCCTCGTACTCCGTTAATCGTCATGCAACGCTTCGCTGTTGGGCACCCTTTTCACTTTGACATCCGATCCCAAGCGTTGATCTCCTCTGATGTTTATCATCTGACCTAATATATGCCGTCAGTTTCTAATGCACAAAAATGGATGACATCAATTTATATTCCCTAAAGAGACAAAAAGCACACACTGTCCGTGATCAAACGCTTGATCCACTTGATCCTATGCACCAAACTAAGATCTAATCTATCCAAAAGGATCGCGTCGAGGCTGACATGATTTACTTGATACTCAATTTAATTTGTCATCCGAATGGATATTCATCGTACATATAATTTATCTATTTTTAAGATAATTGAGATTTTCATTCTGCAGTACAGTAAGCAAATTTAATTAAATATTTCATAATTTTATAATCTTTATTTAAAAACTGCATAATAAATCAACATTTTTTAATAATCTCTTTATAACAATGTTTATCGAATTAAGGGTGCCTTGAATGTATCGATGCATATGAGAAAGCTAATTATTATTATTATTATTATGGCGGAAAAAGTAATAGCCAGCATCGGACGGCACAGGGAAAAGCATATGGGTTGCAAGTTGAACGGTCAAAAGAAGCCATGATAAAAGTGCAGGACGGGAAGCCTGCAGAGTATTCTTTGGCTTCTTTGACTGACAGCGCCGAGAGAGGGGGAGAGAAGACCGGGTGTTGTAGGTTTAGATCTAACGCTCATCGGAGTCTTTTTGAAAAAAACTCTGAAGCAGCGAGGATGGGGATTTGAATCTCGTGATATGGATTTTTGTTGTTCAAGGCGTTGCGGAGGCCTGATATTGTAAGGATCTAGTTTTTCTACTCTTGTTTTAGCTATGTTTTTGTGAATTTGTGGTGATCATGTGATTCCCGCTATGCCTTCTTGTCAAATCGTGCTTCTGTGAGCTAGTAGGTGGGAGATCGGGTATCTATCTCTATTCTGTTTAGCTGGACTGCTTTGAACCTCTCTTTCTCTGTCTCTCACTGTCTTTCTCTAACTTATTTCCTCAACTTTTTCTGTTATTTTAGCTGCTGGGTTTATTTTTTGAGTTGATATGGCCTGTAAACCAGTTCTGAGTTAGGATTTTTGTTTACAGTAGATGTGTTAATAAGCTTAAAAATGAGTAGTGTTTTGATTCCTGTTGTGGATCTCTTCTTTTTTGGAGCTTTAGATTTTACTTCGTGTAACAGTCACATTACTTTCTGATAATTTAGTATTTGAATCATTGCGTGGATGTCTCTGTTTCTGTTGTTTTTTGTTGGTTACAAGGCAAATTAACCTCTTCTTACTCGTCGTATTTTGTTAATTTTGCTGTTATTTTTCTCTTAGTTTACAATGGAAAATTTTGAGATTTATTTGGTTAATATTACATCATAGTATCCAGGTGGTGAAACTTATCTCTTTCATTAGATTGATGGTTTATATGTTTAGTGCGCGACAAACCGGAAACCTGCTACTTGATCATGATTATTTTGTTTTTGTAGTTTCTGGCCCTCCAAAGAAGTCGCTGGAAGTTTAACGGGCGTGTTTTTGGTCGGTTTTGTGTTGACCGTTAGTGAAGCGTTTCTAGATTTGATTTTTTTAATATATATACA
>NW_018165407.1:310619-319550 GCF_001263595.1 Phalaenopsis equestris
TGCGTTTCCAAACTTACTGGTAAGTGTTTTGTTGTTGCATTACTCTAATTTCTGCATCTACTAAGAGTGGGGGCAGATTCATCGTTTCTTTTTTGTAGTTAAAAGGTGCTATCTTTGCTAAAATTTTAGCATGGTAGCCCTGGCTGAGTTGTTCATGTAGCTGCCCCACTTAGTGGGATAAGGGCTTGTTGTTGTTGTTGTCATTAAAACGAGTGAACATTTTAGATATCTCTCGTCGATTGTTCAAAGTGATGTTGATATAGATGAGGATGTTAGTAGTAAAATTCAAGTTGGATGGTTGAAATGGATGTATATAGTGGACATATTGTGTGATAGAAAAGTACTTCTTAGACTTAAAGGAAATTTTGTTAAGATGGTGGTGAGACTCACAATGCTTTATGGCGCAGAATGTTGGCCTATAAAAGAGAAGCATAAAACTAAGTTAAATTTTGCTGAGATGAGAATGCTTAGGTGGATGAGTGGCTTGACTCGTAGAAACAAAATGTGAAACGAATGTATTTTTGAAAGGGTTGGTATAACTCCAATGGTAGACAAAATTAGAGAGAGCTGTCTTAGATGGTTTGGTCACATTTAATGTCGACTATTTGATGATCCTGTTAGGAGAATATATGATTTAGATTTGACTTATGTTAGGAAAGTTAGAGGTAGACCTAAAATGACTCGACATTTTGTATATAAAATAATCTTAATTTATTAGAATTAAATGAAAATATGACACTCAATGGGACACAATGGAGAAAAAGGTTTCATGTGGCCGACCCCACACAATGGGACACAATGGAGAAAAAGGTTTCATGTGGCGGACACCACATAGTGGGATAAAAGCTTGTTGTTGCTGTTTTTGTAGCCCAGGCTAAGTTTCTTGAACTTCGTAATTCAATATTTTAGGCATATTTCGGTCCTCAAACTACAAATCAAACTACAATGTAGTTACTTGAACAAATATCTGTGCACTTGATGCCTTATTTTCTTATTAAAATGTCATTTCTACCTGAATATTAACGAAGAATAAGTTTTATGAGCTATTGTTATGCGACAGGTAATTGCATAGGCTTCTGATTGGAAGAAGGGCTTCGTGCAACCTATTGAAGTTCGTTCCTTCTAAGTTTAGGTTTCATTAAGGATGGCTTCTGTTAGTGTGGCGCCATTATCAGGAATGAAAAATGCCAGTAGTAATACTTTTGGCATGGATAGATTGCCTGATGAGATAAATGACTTGAAGATAAGGGATGACAAGGTACCAAAAATTATACAATGTTGATCAGCTTATTTTTTTCTTGGCTTTTTTGGTGGATGTGGAGTATTACTCTAGTAATTCACTAGTTACCAGCAAGTACCAAGACTAACATGATGCATAACTCAGGATGTTGAAGCAACGGTTGTTGATGGAAATGGTACTGAAACTGGACATATAATTGTGACTACTATTGGCGGTAGGAATGGTCAGCCAAAGCAGGTAAAGCCTTTGTCCATTGTTGGTTATGACCGCTTAGTTAATTTTTCTTAGATATAATTATTTAATTGATGAGCCCAATTTGTTGGGATAAGGCAAATAATGGTGATGATGATTCTGGTGATTTGTTACTTGTTTACTAACCATCCATGATTTCTATAAGTTCTTTTTTGCATTCCATTATGTTCATAAACTGATACTCTTATTTTGTTACTCTTATTTTGCTATGGAAGACTATAAGCTATATGGCAGAGCGTATAGTGGGAAATGGATCCTTTGGAATAGTTTTTCAGGTTAGTTTACTTCTTTGGCTGTGTTATAAGTATATTTGGTGCTTCTTTTGTACTGTGTACAAGGGGAGAGACAGTAGTGAGAGAAGATGCACATTTTCTTTTCTCTCTCCTCTCTTTTGTATAGGTGCTCAGCAAGCACCGAAAAAAATATCTCATCTTTGTTGTCTTTGCTGCCCATAGGACCTGCTTAATCTCTGTTAACTTTCTTTCATATTTGCACAGGCAAAATGCTTGGAGACTGGTGAAACAGTTGCAATAAAGAAAGTTCTTCAGGACAAAAGGTATAAGAATCGTGAGCTGCAAACCATGCGTCTTCTTGACCACCCAAATGTTGTCTGTTTGAAGCACTGCTTCTTTTCAACGACTGAGAAGGATGAACTATATCTTAACCTGGTGCTTGAGTATGTACCGGAGACGGTTCATCGAGTAATCAAACACTATAACAAAATGAACCAAAGAATGCCCCTAATATATGTGAAGCTCTACACGTACCAGGTAAGAACCATTTTTTATTATTCTTAATTGGTAACCTTAGTTTTAGTTAGATTTTAATTGAATTTTTTTTTGCTGGATCTTAATTATTGTTGCTGACTGTAAAATAACACTCTTTTGAACAAAAGTGAATGAACTAAGTTTCTACTGAATTTGGATCTTGATTTTTGTATCTAAATAATATGTGAAAAACCTTGATGTGTTTAATTTCATAACTGTTCAGTTTATGAATCATTTATCTTCTATTTTAGTTATGGGCTGCAAAATTGTTATGAATTACTAGAAATGCATGCTATATGACATATTATTTTTTTTCTTTCATTGTGTGTGTTGACTGCAGCCATATTGAAGCACTTGCTTTGCTCCAAGTTCTTACCCACTCATCATTTTAACAGAATGCATGGGACCAAGCTGCTGCTTTTTTAGTGCATTTGTGCCTTGACATACATATTGCCATGTTTCTTCTAGTAGAATGTTCATTTTGAGTAATGACATCCTTTTCTGTCTACGAGTACAAAGTCATTCAGATTTAAAATTGATATAGATTGTATTTTTTTTCTAACTTTTTTGTGACATTTCTCTAAAAATTGTTTAATTAGCTTGCTTTTTCTGGGTTTGAATCTTTTACTTTTTGAGAAAGGGCTTTTGGTGGACGTTTAATTCATCCGCCTCAGGATTTTCACAGCTCCTGGCAGCATACTTACAATTCTATGTTGATAATTTTTTTTCAGATCTGTAGAGCATTAGCTTATATCCATGGCAGTATAGGTGTCTGCCATCGAGACATCAAACCACAAAATCTTCTGGTGCGTGCACTCTTGATCACTATATGTATGCTGTTTGTGGTGCATCATTGGAAGCTCGTCTTCAGTGAACCGAGCTTTTAATAATTGTTGAAATTGACTCTTATGAAAAAATGCATGAAAGTGTAGTACTTTGGTTTACCTTACATATCTGATTTCTGTAACAGGTCAATCCTCATACACACCAACTAAAATTATGTGACTTTGGAAGTGCTAAAGTGTTGGTACGTCTGATTGCCCTTGAGGAGATTTGTCTCTTTTATGTCGTCAACACTTAAAATGCTTGTTGATTTGATTCAAACAGGTGAAAGGAGAGCCAAATATATCATACATTTGTTCGAGATACTACCGAGCTCCGGAGCTGATTTTTGGTGCAACCGAGTACACCTCAGCAATTGATATCTGGTCTGCTGGTTGTGTTCTGGCTGAGCTTCTACTAGGGCAGGTGGACGTCATCATCCAACTTGAATATCTAGATTTTTGTCATTGTCATTTTCCTCTATAATTTTGCTGATCAGTGTTTTTCTATATTTGCAGCCCCTTTTCCCTGGAGAGAGTGGAGTAGACCAACTAGTTGAAATAATTAAGGTAACCGATACTTTGCTAATATTTCATATATTAAACTGATTTCGGGCAACCTGCTTAAGCACTATTTGATGTTCCATATTACATGTTGCTTTCAGATCCTGGGCACCCCAACTAGAGAAGAAATCAAATGCATGAACCCAAATTATACTGAATTCAAGTTTCCTCAGATCAAAGCTCATCCGTGGCACAAGGTATGCACGATACCTTTTGTTTCCTTTTTTTTATCCTTGAACATTGGCCTTTTATCAAACTATTCTGAATTGTTTCTTATTTTTGCAACCTTTCTAATGATTTAGATTTTCTACAAAAGAATGCCGCCTGAAGCTGTAGATCTTGTTTCTAGGCTTCTCCAATATTCTCCAAACCTTCGTTGCACAGCGGTGAGTAAATTCTGCTTGAAATTGTTACAAAATTATCAATGTTCCCATCAAACCAAGTATCATTTTTCAATGAGACAACGGTTGCTGCAGTTGGAAGCATTAATCCACCCTTTCTTTGATGAGCTTCGAGATCCAAACACCCGCTTGCCAAATGGAAGGTTCCTTCCACCTCTCTTCAACTCAAGCCACATGGTAATTGATCCATCCCATCCCATCATTAATTAATTATACCCCAACTGTTTGTTTTGGAGTAAATTTATGGCATTAACACACATGGTGGCGGGATGAGCAGAGTTGAAAGGAGTTCCCGTGGAGATGCTGCTGAAACTAATTCCGGAACACGCCAGAAAGCAGTGTCCTTTTCTAGGCTTGTAATGTATTTTGCTGGAAACGCGTTTGATATTTCCGGAGGGGAACGATAAAGTCTGCGGCATTAGCTGGCCATGTGAACTTCTTTTGATTTTTTTGTTTGATTTTCGGAGCTTTCCATCGCCATCGGTTCCTTTTATTGTAAAAAGCATATTTAGAAGGTCTGCTGGCCTTTAAAAATCTTAAATTTCTTATCTAACTCCTGCTTTCCTTCTCTATCCGTTCTATTACAAAATTGTAACCTTGATAGGGAAGAGAGGGATTGTTTCTTTTATTGAGTTTATTGATTGTTTGAATCTTTTGTTATGAATGTTGTTGCGAGGTTGGACTGGTTGAAATACATTTTGATTTCCAAAATGTTAATCCTATTAGTCTACTTTAGATCATATGAATTCAAAATAATGCACATGTAATAATAAATCAAGGGAAAGGTTATCAGACAAACCCTAAATGGTCAAAATAATGTTCTAGGATACTGCATGAGAAACTAAAGCATTGGATGTCAAAACTTATTTTTTTTAAATATTTCTATAAATATAAAAAAAAAATAGTTGGGCTCTACAAGTACATACCTACCCTAAATCTATATAAAAATATATTTTCAACAAGTAATTAATTTAGGATTCCCTCATCTTCTGGTGTTTGCCGCTTAAGTTAATTTAAATGCTCATATTATTTGTTCATTAAGAATTACATGATATAAGGCTATTTATATAATTTGTTAGCAATCTTTTAACAATACATTAATAAACAAATAAAGCTTTCCTAAACTAAAAGGTATAAAAAAAAAGAAAAAGTACTAAATAGGTCATCAAATAATAATTGCATGCTAATCAACCATACTAAATCATCAAACATGGTTGGCGGGAGATTTTTGTGTGTTGCCACAAACCATAGAACGTTTGGAAGACTTCTATCTAGATGACCAAACAACATTTTTAGAAGAAAATATTACCTTAGAAATGGGTCTGATCACTCAGATGATGAAAATCCTCGTAAGTCTGCAGAACCATGGTTTTTCCCTTATCTTACGAGTGTAAGATAAGGTTTAGTTTAATTTTGGGTTCCCTTTCCCTATAAGGACAATCCCTCATAGTTAAGTACAACTCTAGAACTTTAAGCCCTAAAGAAAATTTTTGATTAATGCGATAAGTCAAAATATCAGAGGTCGAACTTTCATGATTGTAGTGGTTAAAAAAAGTTGAGGATAAATGGTCAAAATAATGTTCTAGGATACTGCATGATAAACTAAAGCATTGGATGTCAAAACTTAATTTTTTTTAAATATTTCTATAAATATAAAAAAAATAATCTATATTAAAATATATTTTCAACAAGTAATTAATTTAGGATTCCCTCATCTTCTGGTGTTTGCCGCCTAAGTTAATTTGAATGCTCATATTATTTGTTCATTATGAATTACAGGACATATAAGGCTATTTATATAATTTGTTAGCAATCTTTTAATAATACTTTAATAAGCAAATAAAGCTTTCCTAAACTAAAAAGTGTAATAAAAAAAAGAAAAGTACTAAATAGTTCATCAAAATATAACCAAACATATAAATGAAAAATAAATAACTCATTACATTTAAATAATTATTTAGAAATGAATGCCAAAGCTGATATTTTCATATTTCTTTAAGCACGACCTACCGTTTAGAAAATTTAAATGCCACATACTTTAGTTGTATGTTTAGTGCCTCAGAGATGAAAATATCTCCATCATAGATACAAATAAGCACAAATAATAATTGCATGCTAATCAACCATACTAAATCATCAAACATGGTTGGCGGGAGATTTTTGTGTGTTGCCACAAACCATAAAACGTTTGGAAGACTTCTATCTAGATGACCAGACAACATTTTGAGAAGAAAATATTACCTTAGAAATGGGTCTGATCGCTCAGATGATGAAAATTCTCGTCAGTCTGCGGAACCATGGTTTTTCCCCTTATCTTACGGGTGTAAGATAAGGTTTAGTTTAATTCTGGGTTCCCTTTCCCTATAAGGACAATCCCTCATAGTTAAGTACAACTCTAGAACTTTAAGCCCTAAAGAAAATTCTCGATTAATTCAATGAGTCAAAACATCAGAGGCCGAACTTTCACGATTGTAGTGGTTAAAAAAAGTAGATGTTTTAAATGGGAAGAATTAAGCTCAAATTGATAGGTCTTACATTCCAATGACAATGTGTCATGGAAAGGCCCAAATGTGGGGATCAATAGTCCAAGAGGAAGTCTATACCCAAAGAATGATGTTTGAAGAGTTTACAAATGACTGATAATAAATTTAACTTGATCAGGTAAGGTCAAAAGATGATTCAAGAATACTATATTTGACTAACAAAAATTGTTGGAATCCTTAAGCTAAGGATAGAGTCGGTAAGAAGGATTTCTAGATGAGAAGTGAAACCCTAGACTCTATAGGTAGATATAAGGGGTGGATTAACCTACACTTTGGCAATAATGTCCCCAGTCAGGATGCTCATGTCTTTTTGTCCTCCCAAGAATATTGGTATTCGTTAGCTATAACCAACTTTATAACCAAAAATCCTCCTTAAACGTTGTAGCATAAAGGATTCGTAGTTTTGAAGTGGTTTAAAATATATTCATTAGCAACCATGAGTTACATCATTCTAAGGTATTCCCGGGTAGGTTTGTTGTTTCTATGTCTTAGTTCTTAGCACTAACTAGGCTACCTATCAAACTAACTTAGGTTTTTATACTCAAACTAACCCGGGGTAAGTGCATGATCCTCAATTTGATGTGTAAGTTAGTTAATCAATGATTCATGTCAGATCTACCAAGGTTTCGTTCTCGTTCTTTATCTTAGTGTATTTTAAATATTATTTGAGATTCAATATTTAATTCAATTCTTGTTTCAGTTCTAGGTTCATCAATCATGTTCAGAAATCAAAGTAATCTTAAGTTTTGAGTTTATTTCAAGATTTTATTTTGATGTTTGTGGAGAAACCATCATGTGAGAGGTGTTCATCTTTCTTTTTAGTTTATATATTTTTTTGTTATTTTTGTTTTGTATTTGAAGACTACACATGGAATGAAACATGAAATAACATATGAAACAGAGCAAATAACATATATTTAGCGTTGGATTAGACTTGGGTTAGGATTGAGCTAAGGTGTGATATAGGTCAGCTGGTTTGGAATCCAGCTCGACTTGTTAAATTGAGTTAACATGGGTTGATCTAGGTTAGCCTGACGTAACTTAAGTTGACTTAGGGTAACTAGGTTGGACCGGGTTAGACCTGGGTTGACTTGGATTGACTTGCGTTGACTTGGGTTGGCTTAAGTTTGTGTGAAGTCGGACATGTGTTGGGTCAGGTTAAACTTGGGTTGGGGCAGGTCAAACCTAGATTGGAACATGTCAGACTTGGGTTCATGTTAGAGTTGGGGTTGGGTTAAGCCTATTGTTGGGTTAAGGTTAGGCAAGGTTAGGTTTAATGTAGGGTTAGACTGGATTTAGGTTTGAGTTAAGGTCGAGCCTAAGTGGGTTAGGGTTTAGGTTAGGTTAGGATTTAGGTTAGGGTTAAGACTATTATTGGGTTAGGTTAGGCTGGATTTTGGTTGACTTGAGCCGAGCCTAAATCCAAGCCTAATCTAAGGCTATTGAATGGGTTAACTGATCCCAAAACTACTTATATGCAACAATATAACAATAATTCTGATTATATTTTTCACTTGTTTTTCTTTATTTCACAACAAAACCAAAAACTTGATCTTGAAAAAAAATAAGAATTTAACTTTTAATTTATATACATTGGGATACTATGCAAGTATATGTATCGTTATCAAGTAATATAGGACTTTTTGATTAAGACCTGAACATCGAATCCACAGAGAAGATATGCAATATGCACTTTTTGGAAAACTTTTTATTTTTAAAAAGATAATTATTTAAACTAAAGACGTTTTCACAATAAAGAAAGTTTAAATATTTTTAGTAATTTTAATATTTTGACAAAAACTTAACAAACTTAAAAAGATAACTTGACTTTTTGTAGAAGAAAAATACTAAATATGAAAATATCTTTCTCCTTATCATGAATCAGTAATAAGTATAGGAATTCTGTTGTGGAAGTACGCATATTGTGTTATGCCAAATAGATGCAATAATATTTTTTACACTTACTAGAAATGCTATAAAGAACATTAACTAATTTAAAGTTTGAATAATTCTGAAGACCAGCTAGGCAGGGAAGATATTAGCTCTCACTCCAAAGTTCCCTCGATTCCCTCCACCTGGGGGCTAACATCTCGTATTAGAACCTAAAACAATAAACCAAGTTGGGGGCTTTAACATGTCACTTTAAAGTCCTCTAACTCTACACCCTTCAATGAATATTTCTCTATTGATTTGCACTCAATCATATGAACAACATTATCATTCATACAACTTCATGTGATTCTTTTCAGTTTTTGACTGAGACAATATCAGCCCGGTTCTTACATGTTCTCACAATAAATTTTAACATCTGGATTGATCAAATCAAGAAGTAAATGAAGTAAA
>NW_018165407.1:319589-320662 GCF_001263595.1 Phalaenopsis equestris
ATGGAGAAAACAAAACCACACTTTAGTTTAAAAGAAGAAATCATTGTCAAACCAACAACAAGTCTCAATTAAAACCAAAAGTAGTCTAAAACAAAAAATAAAAACTTATCTCAAGTCCTCCACCAAACTCTTAAAGTTTCTTTCAATCTCTTCTCTTTTACGACACTCTCAATATAAAATTAAATAAAAAGGATAAATATGTGGTGCCTGAAATCTCTCCAACTAACTCTCTAATTTTAGAACTTTCAAAACTTTTCCAGTACTTTCAGGACCCCCTTTCAAAGTCTCAATCTTCCTTCTTTTATAATTCTCCAAAAAGTGTCTTGGTATCTCTTCAAAACGTGTCTTGATTCGATGTATTTCCCCAAGAGATACATCTTTTCGCAATAATTTTCGTCAATGGTGGTTGTAACCACCTATTAAGCCAATGGGTGCCTCAAAAATTACTTCAAAATTTACAAAAATCGAATTTAATCACCCAATAATTGCCGCTTGTGCTTAAACGCAGGGTCACTGATGCTTAGGCACGACCTTCTCTGTTTAACCGGAACTTAAGCGCCCGATCTAGCGCTTAGGTGCCAAAACACTTTAGATCTGACGCTTAGGCGCCAAAACACTTTAGCACATTTTTCACATATTTACTCCAAATTTGATCCTTTTTTCACTCATTTAAGCATTTTTTACCTTTTTACATGTACATGAAAGAAAAACACAAAAATACTTTCCATTAAAGCGCAATATCTCAAAAATATGTATAAAAATATGTCTAAAACACTATATATTTTAAGCGTATCAAAATCGATATATTTTAGGCGTATCAAAATCTCCCAAACTTAAAATGTTACTTGTCCTCAAGTGACACTTAAATCATTAAAAAATAAATATATATGATATGTATATGAGTTACTAAAATTTAGATTTAGAAATATAGTAGTTCAATTTAGAAAAAATATTCAGTAAATGAGACCAACTTAAAGTTTAGAAATTTTTAATGTTAAGAAAGATGAAAATATGAGTTCCTATCTAATTAAGAAATATTGTAAGTCTTCCAAATTTAGAATTTAGTTCTTTTA
>NW_018165407.1:321394-323459 GCF_001263595.1 Phalaenopsis equestris
ACAGGGTAGCAGTTTCTGAAATTTAATATTTAAGACCAAAGTTAGCAAGATTTTCATCTTTTCAAAAGACATAGAATTAAGTTAAGTTCTAAACTAACTAAATCACAGTACTAAACACACAACAACAGATACTACCCAAGCATTTTAAAATAAAACTACTAACAAAACACAAAATCACAATACAATTAAACAAAATAACAATCTCATACATCACAAAATCTAAACTAACACTCAAACATACATGTTTCAGTTCTACAACATAAAAACACATCACATCACATGTCTCAAGTTCAATTAAACACATAAATGTAAATGTAGCAAGCCCAGACTACATAGTCCATAACATAATACAAACATAAAAATAAATCTCATAATCCTACTCCTCATTCTCAGAATCACCGATATCCCAAACATCTGCAGGCTCATAATCAGGGTATTGTGAATATGGAGGAAATTGCACTCCTGGGTTACCCTTGATGAGATTTTCCAAAAATGAGTGAAATTTCTCTTCATAATCACTTTTTCTCTTATTATACCTATAAATATGCTCTACAAAATGCTCTAAATACTGAACTTTATCAGCGGTATAATTTATATTATCCATCATCCTCTGTAACAATTGATCTTGGGTCTCAGTAGACTCATCTCTAGAAGTAGAAGCACGTGAGGTAGATAGTCTAGATGTAGAAGCAGCAGAAGTCTCCATTCCATACCTCCTAGAAAATCCTCATCTCCAGCCAAAAATAGATTGCTCAAAATAAGTCCTCACATTCATCTTAGTGATGGGCTTTAGAGGTGACAACACGTCCTCCCAGCTATCATATTTAACACCAGCTTTCTCACACAAAGAAAAGTAAAGAAAAGATCAAGAAAGCAAATCCCATACCTGCAGTAGTAACGACAGTGATAGAACTGATGATAGTCTGACATATCAAATTCTTCACATTCACCATATTTCTTCCTAGATACAATAATTTAGTGTAGCTCTCTCTCTGGTCACTTCACTAAGATGATTTGTTGATAGCAGACGAGCAGAAATAAAATAGTGCCAGACCTTTGAAGGTGCCATAACTTTGAAGTTGGGAAGTTGACTCTCCTCTCATTAGTGATCTTCCAAATTCCTTTTCCAACAGTCAAGTAAGAAATAATATCATCTAACTCCACTTCAGTCAAACTATAATTTGCATAAAAACATAACGTATCAGGTGGCAGATGATAAAACAAGTCGATTACCTCCGCCAAATTCTCTATAAATCTTACCAACTCCTACATAAGTTGTTGCTCCTTCATCAACTAAGGTTAGTACTTGGAAATAGAATCCAATTGATATTTCTTTGGAGGCTAAAATTGTTTTGCCTACCCTACTATTTCAACATATGTATCTCTACACTAATAAATATTACCTCAAACATTTTTTTTTCTTTAGTTTTCGTGATTGTAACGCATCACTGTACTGATCATGAGTCTTCAAACTAACAAATTTACTCGAATCGAATGGGCTCTTTCCTTTGCTCCTCTTCATTCTTGGTGCTATTCTACAAATTTTATAAATTTCAAAAACAACTTCTAAAATCAAGTCTAAATTACTAAACTAAAAAACTTCTAAAGTATAAAGTACACTTCTCATGCAATTTTCATAGATCTTTTTCTCATTTTTCACCATGAATAGTGGAATTTTCAAATTTCTCCAATGTGCTCAAAATACATAATAAAAATCCAAATTTTTTGCATAGAAGTAAAGCTCTTACCTAAAGGAACTTGGATCTAGCAAATTTCACTTGATTCCACCAAGAAATCTTCACTTTAGATGTGCCCTAGCCCTCAAAAATCATGAACTAGAGAGGTTGAAGGTGACGGTGGCGTTAAAATGGTGATTTTCGGGCTAAAATTTCACTTTTAACCATTCGCGAACCGATTTTCGTGAACCGGCGCTTAAGCACGGGTAAAATAAGCGCGGGTAAATGTCGCTTAGGCGCCTGCCTCTTGGGTTGGCTCGCACTTAAGCGCAAGATGTGGTGCTTAGGCGCCACTGCATGATTTTTAAAATTTTCAAATTAAAATAAAA
>NW_018165407.1:323559-325227 GCF_001263595.1 Phalaenopsis equestris
AATCTCTCCAACCAACTCCCCAATTTTATAACTTTTAAAGCTTTCCTAGTACTTTCAGGACCCCTTTTCAAAGTCTCAATCTTCCTTCTTTTATAATTCTCCAAAATGTGTCTTGGTATATCTTTAAAATGTGTCTTGATTTGATGTATTTCCCAAAGAGATGCATCCTTTTGCAATAATTTTCGTCCATGGTTGTTTTAACCACCTATTAAGACAATAGGTGCCTCAAAAACCTCTTCAAAATTTGTAAAAACTGAGTTTACTCATCCAATAACTACCACTGGCGCTTAAGCGTGGGGTCTCTGGCGCTTAGGCGCGGCCTTCTCTGTTTAACCGACGCTTAATCACCGGATCTAGCGCTTAGTCACCAAAACACTTTTGTACATTTTTCATTTATTTGCTTCAAATTTAATCCTTTTTCACCCCTTTAAGCATTTTCCACCTTTTTACCTGTATCTGAAAGAAAAACACAAAAATACCTTCCATTAAAGCGCAATATCTCAAAAATAGGTATAAAAATGTGTCTAAAAATACTATATATTGTAGGTGTATCATTAACCTAAACTAGATTCAAATTCTAAAACAAATGCATTAATTAAGAGAGGATGGAAGGTGAGACTTTCTAGAGAGGAGGCTGATTGAATGAGGAAAATGAGGCTTGTCGAAGGATTTTTTCTTCCTTATTCTTCCTCTATGTGAGTAGTCTGAGGTAAGTGTTAGAGTCCGTGTAGAATGGACAGTGTGTCGTGCAGAGTGCTGAGGTTTCATATTTATAGACCGGGAAAGCGGTGGCAGAGGACTTTATGGCCATTGATCTTGGTGGTTAGTCAAAGGCCACAATCAGTCTTGCAATTGGAGGTGCCACGGATCACCACCAATGAAACAACTCGATAGTTCGTCCCTTTCCCATGGATGGAGGCCTTGGTCACTGGCATAACACGGGAAGTAATCACACTAAGTGATCACACAAATATACTCAACATTGCCACGCCTAGGGCTATGAATGAGCAAGTAATGATATGTCTAGGCGTGGTCAAGCCTAAACCAGGCATGCCACACCGTGGATCACGCCTAGCCAAAAAATGGGCATGTAAATTTTTTTGTTCAAAATGGCTACATTGAACCAAAGGGTAAGGTTCATGTAAGTCATATGTGATAAAAAAATGAGATAAGAAAATGAACAAGTCAAACATTTGTGCAAGTCATATGTGTAGAGAACAGTTCAAATTACGACACTCATATTGGCGTTGGCTGAAGTGAACAAATAAGTTCAAAGGATATATGATTCAATTCGAGTCTGTCAAAATTTTGGAGTTGGAGTTTTGTTAATAACAATGTTTGGGGATCCACTGAGGATTTCAAGTTTACCTGAACATATTTAGGTGGAAATCAATGTAGATTTTAACCAACCAAAGAGATGAATAGGACTACTAGATCCAAAAGAACAATGTTGGAACTATCATTCAACCTGAGAACTAGTCAAAGGAGGATCAAGAGTTCTAACCAAGCAAGGGAGGAAAGCATTGGGACTAAGATCCAACCTAAGAGATAGCTAGAATGACTACGTCAGAAATGATAACACTGGAGCTTATCATTTCTAAAGGCTATTCAAAGGAAATTAAGAGAATGTGCCTATACTAGGAAGGAAAGCACGAGGACTAACATTCA
>NW_018165408.1:0-16420 GCF_001263595.1 Phalaenopsis equestris
GGTCGAGCTGCTTATCCTGAAACGCGGCGTGCGGGGCGACCGAGGGGTCGAAAGTGTAAGAATGGAACCGCGTTTTAGGATAAGCAGACAAAACACGTAATTCAAACGGTACCGCGGTGTTTTCAAAACGCCCCTGCACTTATAAATTGCCCCAAACAGACCCCAAATCTCGAGAAATAGCATAAGTTGATTATGCTCCCTACACTCCATTTCTTGAGTAGCTATCAATCTTTAAATGTTTCTCTCAAACAGAACGCACCATCTTGTCCACCTCACACACAAATTCTAAAGCATTAGTTAGAGACAATGGTGTTCATTTGCACTAAATTTAAATTAGTAGGAAAAAGTAAATTAATTATTAAATAATGTAGAGACTTAAAATTCTAGATCCAAGCAGATGCCAATGCCCATCCACCTCACACAAATTTGCAATTTTTTTTCCTTTGGTGATAAGTAGCCACTAGAGTCTCCATCACAAATGTACCACAACACTCTTGAGCTTCTAAAATGGAAGCCTAAAAGGGGAAATAAAGTTGGCCAAATTATAAAAAGAAACACATTGTATAAAACGCATGGGATCCATTGTATAAAACGCATGGGATCCAGGCAATTTCGCCTTTTATAAAACACATTGTAAATATATGATTTTCTTACTTGGAAAAATCACAAAAGAAACTTCAATTATAGCATCCATTGTATAAAACGCATGGGATCCAGGCAATTTCGCCTTTTCCTTTCTATTTCAACCCCCCACCACCTCCACAATCCCACACATCCTCCCTTCTCTTTGCTGAAGCCTCCTCAAATTTTATTTTTCTTACACCAGCTCCTCCCTTCTCTCATTCATCTCTTCCACTGCTTATATGGTTTAAATTAATTGAGGTATGGGATTTCTCTTATTCTTTTCTTCCACCACCACACATGTTTTCCTTATTAGTCTTTTAATGTTCTCTTGATTAGGCTCAATTTTCTTAAAAAAAATTATTTTTTTATACTATATGAATTTAGCTTATTTTCAGATGTTCCAAAAGTGTGGGTTAATATCATAAAGCTGTCTTTTAATTCATTTTTGAAGTTTTATCAGTGGTTTTCACCCTTGTTGATAACTTATAAATCGACGGACTTGTGAATAGCTTTTGCCTGTTGAAGGTGTTCCGCTGAGCAATACACATCAATTTATGCTGAAAATAGAGACGTTTGTAAGCCGACGATATCCGTCTGCTTCTGAATTACTGATGGACAAAGTCGTCATATTTCATATAAGGGTGGTCATTGGTTATGAGAAGTTGAACTGCCAAAAAATAATAGACGAGTATATTCGTTGAGAAACTGGAATAAAAGTAGGTTTTCGCCCAATGGTTTGTTGTCAGTATGTTAACCCAACGAGAAGCCATTGGAAAACTATAGAATTAAAAAAAGAAAATTATCTAATTTCATAATTATAATTTTCATACCTACAATCGCAACACATAAAATTACAATGATCTATCACACAACATATTTTACCAATCCAACTATTTATCAAACTAAAATTGCAATAATAAATTTCCCAATCAAACACATAAATAAATGAAATGCATTGAACTGAACATATATACATAATTATAAAGGAAAACAATGTCCGAATGTCGTCTATCTGTGAGCATGTGTAACTCGACAGCGATGTGCTCTCATCCCAAATCCAGAGTTTGTCCATGTAATTAATGAAATAGTTAGAATATATATTTGATTTACAATAAGATTTCATATAAAAATAAAATCTTATAATCCTCCTCTTGCACTCCATGTGTGGGAGCACCCCACTAGTATGGTTTGAGACTCTCATGCCTCCATAGCCCGAGCGTTGATTTTGTAAAGGTAAATAATGTTCTCTCAATAAAATCTTATTAGCCTCCTTACTAGTATGCTTTGAGACTTTCATGCCTTTGTAGTCCGAGCACTGATTTTGTAAAGGAAAATAATGTTCGCTCAATTCTTTCAAACAAAAAAAAAGGAATATGGTCCCTACTTAGTTATCCTTAGTTCCCTCGTTATCATCATCCTGAAAATCATCTATTGTGGCTTGCTTTCACCGCTGCTCTACCATATGCGAGAACACATCTGATTTAGCTTTCAACATTGCCTCCATCTTTGACATTATATGGGCGAGCTAGGCAACGACTCTAGTGTCAATGCTTGTGGCAAATGCAACAACCCGCCTACAAACCTTCTCCTCTTAAGCGATAGAAGTGGGTTACTTGAAAGTGATGAAGGAGGGATTGGTGTCATAGGCATGCACCCGTAGACCGAACCTTCCAGTTGCTTCAAGCAGCCTCCTTTTATAGCTCGTACTCGGACAAATCACGATTTTGGATTGTAGACTAAAAAAACATCAATATTTATTTGAATTGTATACTAGTTACTATTTTAAATTAGCTATGTTGCCTAAGATTTACTGTTTATCCAGATCTGGTCGGATTGTCGCCTATCTGTCAGCGACGTGCTTTTGTCTTAAATCCAGAGTTTGACAATATAATTAATGAAATAGTTAGAATATATATTTGATTTATAATAAGATTTAATGCATAAATAAAATCTTATCAGCCTTTTTTTGTACTTCGTGTGTGGGAGCACCCCATTAGTATGTTTTGAGACTTTCATGCCTTTGTAGTCTGAGTGCTGATTTTGTTTGGCTTGATTGCTCTTTCTCCAGAGAAGAATCCCAGGTTCTGCACAGTGACCCAAACACTTCCTCAACTAGACATAAGGGACACTTATGCGTCTTCTGCACTTCACCAAACATGCATAAAGATGGTCTCTTCTGTTTCTTTTGAATTTCCTCTGGATATGGGCCTCATGCTCAAGGCACAATGAGAACTATTTTTACAAAATGAAATAAAAATTTTAAATTGATAAAATATATACATAAATTAAAATCATTGTGTTTGGCATATACCACAAACTCCTGAAACCACATATCCTGAATAACCATAAGGATCTCCTTCATGATAAGTACGAAGAGTCGTACTTTCTCTGAATGATATTCTGAATGACATGAATTTCTTGTGTCGATAGATAAAACCTAAAAAATCATGTGATTAGATTTCTATTAAATAAAAAAATTTAATGCACTACTGTCAATATCTTAAAAAACTTATGTTTATAAAAAAGGCTCAAGGTTGTGGATGTTGTTGAACGCCTCTCACCTGATAGGAGCAGCTTTCGCCTCCACCAAATTAGACAGTGCTACAGTCACAGCAGGTGGTGGTGTTAATGTGGTAGGGATGGGGTGTCAACTGGAGTCAGTGAAGCTGACAACATCAGGGTGGAGGCATGCTGCTCTATCAAGTGCCACACTAGATGTGAAGGAGAGTGAGAAGGGAGTGCTCACCTCAAGATTGGAGGAACCACTTCTTTTTCTATCCACCTTCTTCTTGTAGTATTGTTGTAGGCTACATCCCTCAACCCACCCCCCATGCCTCTTGCATAGAGAGAGACTATCTCTGCCCCCATAAGTCATCTACAACCAAGAAATAAAAGTTAATTAGTGCATATAACAATAAAAACTATGCAATAAATTGAAGGCAAAACTATAAAGTGCAAGCTACAAACCAATGAAATTGAAAGCAAGAATGCAAACAGTAAACAGAAGGTGAAACTGTAAAATGAAAGCCACAAACTAGTGAAGCTGAAAATAAAAAAGTACTAAGTAAACTGAAGGTGAAACTGTAAAATGCAAGCTATAAACAGGTGAAACTGAAAACACAACAGTACACAGTAAGAAATAGAAGTAAAACATGTAAAGTGTAATCTACAGACTATGATAGCTGAAGCTTAAAATATTATGGCAACTTAGCTATCTTATTCAGCCTCGTTTAATGAGTGATTGGTGGATGCAGTCAAAACTTCTTTGTCAAAGCATTGCCAGAGTCATACTCATCACTGAGAGTAATTTCTTTGTGTTCAACGCTAGTATCCTTTAATATGGCTCTTCATGGATAGGATCGAGTGGAATTCATAAATATATCATTTTAATTTCTTAGAACAGTGGGTTCGATAGTATTCTAAAAATCAATAGTCGATCTAAGCTTACTCGATATTTTAAATGCCGAGACAATTTTATCTCTTACTTTATAAGGACATCAATGATAATACACATGAGTCGCCAGTTTTACTAGAATGAAAGGATCAAATTTAGCATATCTTCTGTTTATTTTTACTTCTATGGTGTTATACAGTTGGTTTACTCTTGTTCCATGATCAAGAACAGGATCAATTCAATCATAATTGAGCAAGAATACACTTTAGTTCAACAACTTCTTCAAGAATCCCATAGTAATCTATTCATAGTCTAATTTATTATTTTCTTTAACACAAACACCAAAATTAGATGTATTATTTTCCTTTTGACCCAGTTCAAGAATGAAATATGTAGCCATTCACATTATAAATTTGCCAATATGCATGAGTTCCCAAGAAAGTCTTATCAAGTTCTAAATCGTTGCTACATTGCTTTAAACATGATCTATAAATTTACAAAATAAAATCATGTGTAACTCTAGGTACCTAAAAATAGATGTGTAAGAAAAGTAACAAATTTGCCTAATTCTAACTTATGTGTATTATAAACCATTGAGGAAATTTATTCTCCATCTCCTGGCTTGTGTTATCGTATTCAACTGAATTTAACAAATCTACGACAATGTTTTTGCACATTGAAAAATTTATGAGTTAGGCAATCATGTTGTTTGACTAAAAAACGTGAACTACTATTAAAATAAATATCTTACTCATATGGTTGAACTTCATCGTAATTGAGAAGAACATAGAGAGGTCGTTGCTCGAAGTTTCTGATTGTTGAAATAACATGATGTGCACCTCCTCGATGCTTCACTTGACTGGTGGAAAGTAAAAAAGTGTAGAGGTAGGTACCACACCTAGTGACTCTTTTGTGTTCTCTTCTTGCCCAAAATAAGTAGGAGCAGAAAGTCAAAGTCTCATATAATAAATATGCCTTACATATTGAACCTTCTAGTCACACGTTATTATTTAGAGTTATCTTCAGTTTATCCAAAAATATGAAAAGAAATTGTTATTTAACACAAATTAATATTATCTTTTTACAAGATTAACTATCCAGTGTATTGTTTACTACCTTTCAAACGAATGCATCCAGTGATACAATATTGGTCCTTCAATTGATACCACTTGTTGTATATTTACTGACATATACTCTATGGAGTGAGAAAAAATTAGGTGAGAATATTCTTTTGAGCTTACATAGTAATATTATAAAATTTGCTTCTAGTTGTCGTACGCGTGTAAGTTTCAGATGAGTTGCACATAATTCCTTGAAGCACACATTAATTTCAATCAATGGATTAAGTATTTTGATCGACAAGTAACTAAATGTTGTTTTCATCAAATTTTATAAGAGAATATGAAAATTATGACTTTTTATTCCAATTATCTTTCTTACCCCCTCATCAACACAAAAATAGCTCAAATTTGAAGTATACAAACAACAACAACAAAGCCTTAATCCCACTATGTGGGGTCGGCTACATTAATCCTTTTTTCTCCATTGTGTTCTATTTAGTGTCATATTTTCATTTACTCTATCATATTTTCATTTAGCTCTAATAAATTAAGATCATTTTTTATACAATAAGCCCAATTCTTCCTAGGTTTTCCTCTACCTTTCTTAATATAAGTTGAATCTAAAACATCTACTCTCCTAAACGGATCATCAGATGGTCGACACTTAATGTGACCAAACTATATAAGATAAATTTCTCTAATTTTGTATGTCACGGGAGCTACACCGACCGTATCACGAATATAACCATTTTGCATTTTGTCTCTAAGTGTAAGGCTGCTCATCTCACCAACATTCAGCGCCATAGAGCATTGCAGGTCTCACCACCATCTTATAAAGTTTTCCTTTCAGTCTAAGCGGTACTTTTCTATTACACAAAAGACCCGAAGCATTCCTCCACTTCAACCAACTAGCTTGAATTCTACTATTAACATCCTCATCTATATCACCATTGCTTTGAACAACTTACCCGAGATATCTAAATCATTCACACCTTTTAAAAATTTGATCACCCAAAGCTACACTTCTGTCACTAGAGCTACTACTTCTAAAGTTACATTCCTTGTATTAAGTTTTAGTTCTACTCAAACGAAGGCCTTTAGACTCCAATGTAGACCTTCATAATTCAAATTTTTCTTGGGCTTTTTATCTCTTCTTATCCACGAGAAGGAAATCATAAAAAAAAGCATACACCAAGGTACCTCCTCCTCTAAATGTCCAGTAAGACCATCCATGACTAAAGCAAAAAGTAAAGCAAAAACTAAAGCAAAAAGATATGGGCTTAAAGCCAATCCTTGATGTAATCCAACAGAAATAGGAAAATATTTTCTCAATCCATTCTCAGTTCGAATACAAGTAACAACTCTAGCATACATATCTTTAATGACTTGAATATAAGTCATATCAACACACTATAGTTTTAGCTCAAATTTGAAGCATATTCACTCAAAAATCTTAATGCACTTAGAAATTGATCTTTGCTGGGATAAAGTAAAGGAATATTTTGCTTAAGGCTTTATATGCTTTCTGACAGCAGTTTCTTGGATCTTTAACTCCTGTCATTTGTAAATCTCCTTCAAATCTAGTTTGCAATTCATGTTATCCTTAGTTTTTTTCTTAATATCCATCATCTTGCTAAAGATATTATCAAAGAAATTTTTTTTGTGCATGACATCAAGGTTGTGTCTGATCATGTTATCCTTCTAGTGAGATAGATAAAAAAAAGGAACTTTTTTGTCCAATTATCAGTAAGTTCAAAGCCTGGTGGATGATGTGAAGAATGCTCAGGGCAAACAATAATTTTTGGAATGTCATTAACAATCAAGAACAAATCATCGCCAACATTTATTGGATGTGACATTATTTTATCAACTTTATTTCTTATGAATGCATTTTTTTTTCAACTGAAGGGATGCTCAACATGTAAAAACATATGATGATAGTCAAACAAGGAATTCTTTTTCTATCACGTGAAATCATAAATACTTTAGATTAATCCTGTGGACAAACTAATTTTCTTGTTGTGCTCCACCTAGATAAAATTTCATATGCAAAAAATTTATTTATTATCCACATTAATATTGCTTTCATTAGAAAATGTTGTTTCATTGAAACATCATATGTTATGACACTTCTTTCCAAAACTAGAATTTCTAACTCACCTATAAACAATTGTAAATATACATCAATCTTATAAGGTTATCATTACCTAGTATAATCAATGTCAAGAAGAAGATTGACATTATCATGCGCATCTCAGGTAGAAGATTGTATGGTGCAACGATCACTAATCAACAAGAGTAGGGCGACATAGCCTGAATGTATGATGATAAGCCATCAAAGATAAGCCAAGCCATGCATTACACGTCTCAATAATATACTTAATATATGTATGATCATAATTTTTTTTGTGGCTCTCAATCTGTAGGATTACTCATTGAGTTGATTTCCTCTAATTTACTATGATGTCACATCATATGTGAATCCTTACAAAAAAAGCAATTAGCCTCTGAAGACTTGGAATAAGTGGTAGATAAAAAAAGATGCTGACATGAAACTTCTTTCTTCCTCTAATTTTTGAATTCTAAGGTTTGAATCTAGAAGAATGATAGAATTTACATTGAATCTTTATTGTACTGGATGTATAAAATAACATACATCCATTTACACGATTATCAATCTTCTTTAATTTCATCACTAAGTCAGAGACCAATTTTTTCATCCTATATAAGTCTTTTGGAACCAAATATTTCTTTTGATTTGTCTCTATCAATAATTCTGCAAATTGTTTGAATTACTAACAAGGCATATTAAACACTGTTTTAATTTTTAATATTCTAAGATCTACAAATAACTCAGAATGGGATGTGCAACCCTCTCATAATGGCCTTTGAGCCACATTCAATAATTTATAAAATATCTCAACTTCAGGGTTTGGTGCCTCTTCCTCCACTTGACTCAAATAATGAGGTCTTATATCATCAACTACAATTTTTTCAAATCTACTTGAGTCATATTAAGGTGGAGGAGCATAGCATGTTAAAGAAGTAGAGCTGAATATTGTAGAGTCTACCTCATCATGTGAAGTTCAAATCTATTAATCAGGTTAAAAGCTTTGATGATATAAATTATAATTGATTTTCTCATGCATTAAGTATGCTCACTTTCTATTTTCCAGGCAGAGACACTGAAAACTACCCTCATAAACATAAGTCAAAAGTTGAATTGCAACTGCCACAAAGGTCTTGACACTATTCAAGAACTCTTCAATGATTTATTTTCTATCTAGATAAATTGTATTATACATCTTCAACCTTGTTATATGAATATCCATAAGACAACCTAAGACATCAAAAAAATTAACAAATCATAGAGTGTAATCAACATAAATTAATTAAACATAAAGGTGTCTGCGTGTGTTTATGTTTGTGTTGTTACCTTTCCTCTCTCAATATAAAGAAATGATGGGACATTATTACTAATTTAGGTAACTTATATACATATGTGTAGGTTAAAAGGGTCACACATTTGTGGAGAGATAATAATTAATTAAAACTAAGGATTCATATTAAAAATTTAGCATTATGTCCTTGCAGATATTTACTATATTTTATTGTATATATCATGCTAGTTAATGATTTTTATTCAGACATGTTATTACCATACACTAATATAAATGCATGTATTATAATTTAATAAATTTGATATACTAATTATTTAGTTGCGTATTATTTATAAATATGATAAAATAAATTATAGTAATCTTGTATATTTATATGTTAAATATAAAGCTTTTGAAGATATAAAGAACTTTTTAAAGAATGGCCTAAACTGTCTATAGAGAGCTTGGGATGTAAGAGGTCTATGTACCAACCTCCTAACCTTAAAGCTCATGTAGCTACAAATTCACTTTAATCTAATGCATATATCAGACTAGTTAAAGATTTTTATTTCAAGCATGTTATTACCATTCATTAATACAAATGCATGTATTATACTCTAATGAATTGAAAGTGTGACTTTTTTTATAAATATGATTGAATTAAAATAATCTTGTATATATGTGCATGAAATATAATGCATTTGATGCTATAAAGAACTTTGTCAAAAATGCCTAAACTGCCTATGGAGATTTTGTGACGTAAGAGGACTTTGTACCCTCCGCCCCACTTGGAAGTTTTGTAGCTACGAAATTACTTTATTTATTGTATAATTCAATTCAATGGTGATAGAAGTTTCAAATTTGTTTTTAAAATTGTAGTTCATAAGTACAAATAAAATCAATTACATGACCAAACTTAATTTTACAATATGATTAGAAATATGTCTTCCTTATTAATATGTTTTAATGGAGAGCTACATTTAATGAATGATTTCACTCCTATTTTGTCAATGGACATAACCGTCTGGTTCAAGTATCTCAGTTATTAACACAAAATAAAATGTAGAGAAAAACAATATGTCTATTACATTATGCTAACTCAAGATATACCGTAAATATAGTTTGTCAACTTTTAGTGATTGGTAGTTTTACTGCAACTCATGTTTATGATAACGAAGTATGTGAATTTTTATTGTTAGAGCAAAAAACACATAATAATTAGTTTCATATAGGTTAAGGTCTTACATACTGAGCTTTTAACATTATTGGTCCTTCACACATTGTTGGTCCTCTACACACTCCTATCCCTCTTATTGAACATGTGATAGAATTTTATAAGTACGAAAAACTATAAATATTTTGCTTACGTAACTATTAGAGATTTATATTAAGAAGAAATATGTATTATGTTTTTTAATTTGTAGGTCAAATTCAATTTCATTCAACACATACGACATTATATTCTATAATATACCTGACTAACCAGTGATTAACTATAGATCGCATCGATCATTAGATCTCTCACACTCATGTCACCCTTATGTTAGTAGAGATGTTGAGTCTTCTTTACAACAAGCATCACAAGAGGTGCACTTAGATTTTAACGTAGGTCAATATGAAACCATAGATAGTGTCACTTGTGAAAACTTGAGTAAATCAGAGGCAAATGAAGATCATAGCGAGTGAGATGTTGACCCGAATACTGTATTTCCAGGACATGATTTATTTTGTTAATATGCAGAGCTAAATATAAAGATGATAGAGTCAATGGTAGAGAACAATCAATTTCTAAAGTCAATTTGTATGATTGATGAGTGGGATGCAATTAATGATTTTGATGCTCCTAAAAATCAAATACTAATATATCAAGATTATATCATTACATATATATTATTAGAGTAAATGATATTTCCAAGTAAGAATGAACTACAATGTGCTTTGAATGGATAGCTAATAGTGAATAACCTTGCGTAAATAAAAACTACTTCAAATAAAAAGAGACTTATAGTTCAGTGTGCCCAATATAGTCATGAGACTCATCCATTTTATTGACATCTACATGCTTTCAAGAAACAGTGATTTGGGGGTACATGAAAAATATCTATAATTAGGGCATCACAAACATGCACCTGTCTAGTTTTCTCTACTGGACACCACAATTATACATCAAAGTTCATTTGTCATTACATAGATGATATTTTATTACACCAACTAACCTGAAGCTTAAGGAAATTGTTGCTAAAATGGATTAAAAAATTATTGTTTGTGTTATATCCATCAAAGCATGGGATGCGCGTAAATAACTTATCAAGTCAATTTTTAGTAGTTTCAAGGAGTCCTATTTCTCATTTTTTGTTTGATGAAATCTATATGAATAGTGATTCATGAATTAGTATATAAAATATAAATAAGGAATAGTTTGCACTTTTAAAATATCTCTTAGGAATTTGGCCAAACTATATCTGGCTGGAGATTTTACCAAGCTATTCATAAAATGATGAGATATTTGTTCTAGGGAAACATCAAGGGATTCTGCTAATTACCATAAGAGTTGATGGAAATGGTGGGCTTTTTACACTAGCATTTGTAGTGGCTGAATAAAAGAATACTGAGTCATGGGTATGGTTTCTACAACATGTGTATGCTTTGGTGGGAGTTGTTCAGACATGTCAAGTCCTTTGTATAATATTAGAAAAGCACTCAAGATTAGTTTATAGTTGGTAGTTCTTTTCATGGGCTACACACAGGCACTATTTAGTCATCTACGAGAAAATTTTAAGAAAGCAGTTCAACATCTTATTGTAGGAGATATCAATACTGTTTTGATAAAATGCATTAGACTAGAAATATTGATTAAACACACTCTTTTAATTAACACATTAATGATATTAAAAACATTAAAAAAAGAGGCACATACTTGGCTAATTGAATAGGATATCACAAAGTGGTCTTTATTACATAATGGTGGTAATAGTTTTGGAACATTGATCACAAATGCATATGAATGTTTTAACGGAGTATTAAAGTGTGACCGAGATCTACTGACCCGACCCACGATTATGTGTATTTTTAATCTCTAAAATATTGCCAAAAAATTGTCCCAATTTATATTTAGTGTCTAATGTGAATAAATGAAATGATATATAAAATAAATAATAAAACTTCACACTAGAGATACTACGAAAGTATACATATCGTTTCAAGTAATATATGATTTTCTTTAAAAATCCCAGTATCGATCCCACGAGGAAAGTTGAATTCTTTAAATTGGACTTGTGAAATTCTTTCTAAATTGCAGAGAAAATAAAAGTAGAACAATGCCGATATGATTGTAAAGGTTAAGAAAAGTTAAAGCAGAAAGAAACAACTAAATAAAGTTAATTTAATGAGTTTGAATATTATGAAAAATTCTTTCCCCTTGCAAAGATATATTAATCTCTGTAGGATTTGAATGACTAAAAATAAGATGTTGTATTGTGACAAATAGGAACATTACTAAACTTATCTCCCTATCTATTTGCACTCCCCCTTAGGTGATTGCAACGACTCTATCCAAAATGAAGTGTGACACTCACTAGTTGGGTGAAATCATAGCCCTCCCGAGTCTTTATATTTCTCAACGGATTTTAATTTCACAAGTGACCAATTTGTAATGTCAATGAAGAATCATTGAAATTGTCATCACAATTTTTTAAAGTAAAAAAGAAATCCTTAAATCATTCTCATCCCACATGATTAATTACCAAATGCAAGAAGAAAGAAAAAGGAACTACTTAGAATTCACGGAGAATAAACAAAAACACATAATTTGTATTAAAATCCAAGTCTTAGAAATAAAAACTTAAATACAAATTCAAAATCTGCCTTCTCCCCTACACAAATTATGTAGTCTCCTTAAAAATTTCTCCAAACTCTTACTCTTACAAATACAAAACACACTTAAACTCATAGTTAAACACAAAAGTAGAACTTCCTAAGGCCTTCAAATGCTGCCCAAAAGTCCTCTTTTTCATCCCATTTAATAGATCTCTAAAAATAATTAAGGGTTGCTTCAATCACCCCTTCAAAATTCAGCTAAATTCATTGAATCTTCTAGAATGGCAGTTATTGGCGCTATAGCTCTAATCTGGGCGTTGTAGAGCCTATTACGCCCGTCTATGGCGCTATAGCACCAGGGAGCGACGCTATGGCACCATAAAAAGTGCATCATTTTTCTCTCATTTTCTCTAAATGTCCATTTCATGTACCTGGAACTAAAAACATATAAAATACCTTCTTTTAAAGTGTAATATCACTAAAAACATGCATAAAATAATCATAAAATATGCACTAAAAACATGTCATTTTAAGGTGGATCATTCTCTCAAACTTCAGTGTTTCTTGATCTCAAGTAACTCTTTTATGCTACGTAAAAATTATAATTTGTGGAAATGAGTTTAACTTAGATATTTTTATAGTTTTTGTTTTAAAAATGTGATAGTGAAATTTTAGAAAATTTTTTTAATAACTCTAGTTAAAACTAAAATGTAAGAATATTTAGTAGTCAAGTCTAAGAGTTCTGATTTTCTATTTATTTCAAGAATAACTTCAATTTTGTCATATTTTGAATCCTTAGAAGTATTACAGTAAGAAAAACTTCATGAAAATTTTATTAGTAAGAATGCTAATACTTTAAGCCTTACTTCATAAATGTAATTAAGTTCATTTCTTTAAAATGATTTAGATGAAATATGTGAAATTTTCCATTATATAAATTCATGTTTTGTTACATATTTATTATAGCATTACAATTGTTGAAGGTATTTTGTTGTGCTACATGAAATTAAGCCACATAGAGAGCAAAAGAGACAAATTGGGGATCCAATTCTAGTCTAGCGCACCGATGCATAAACTCGGCGCACCCATGCCCCGTTCCAAAGAGAAATACCCACACCCAAATCAAGGGCTCTCGCACTGCCCTTCCAGCGCCCATACTGGCCCTGTAGCTCCCGCACCTTTCATGCCCCACACTCACACCACTAAAAAGTAAGATAAGCACATCTGCAATAGTGATCACGCGTTTGTGTCAATATTTCAAGCTTGTTGCTTTAGTTCTACAATTTGACATATTGGGAAGACTTTATTACCTAATTTTTAACCCTAATTGGGCAACTAAATATAGATTAATCTTTTGTCATCATAGAAGGAACTTTTTAGACTGTTGGAGGTTGCTTTTCTTGAGGCTTAATAAGAGTCTTGTCAATCTTTCTCCAATGGTTCTTCTTGGGGAAGATTCCTAGGATTGATTTCTTTGTGAGTATTTAAGAGATTGTAAGGAGAAGTTCAGGCCAATTGAATGAGAGGAGATCTTTGAATAGCATGTATTGAACGAAGAGGATTGTTGTTTATTATAAGGATTGATTGGCTTGAGTATGAGTTCTTAATACCTCTTGCACTGTATTCCATTTTATGTCTATAATAAAAATTTTCCTTTTTTCCTATCTTATGCATCATAGTTAATCTCATTTTCATACTCCTTGGATGTAAGGTCTATGGTCTTCTCAATGTTTTCTTCTATGGATTATGTTCCGTAGACACATTTCTCATTAGTGAATTGCATATGTGGATGTTTTGACATTCCATCCTAAGTTTAATTTTAATGATGCATGACTGAATGTTAAAATCTCTTATGACCAATTTTCGCCAAGAAGAACATGTAGTTTATCACATAGTAGCATAGTAGAACAGACATTATCATTAGGAAATTGCAAGCTAGATAAGGGACTAGAGAATTCCTCGGAAATATTGCATGATTAAACCCCACTTAATTGTAAAATAGTTTGTAACACTTTTTACAACCTAGGTATAGGCTAAGGAGGATGTGTGCCTTATTGTTAAAAATAATGTAGGTTTCATAGGAAATATTGAGAAACAATTTAATCGAAATTTGAACATTTCATTCTTGAAAAACTTCACAAAACTTAATTTTCTTCTTTTTGTATTAAGATTTTAAAATTTTTTAATCAACAAATTAAACTTTCAAACTCGACTTAGAGGCCTAGTAAACTATATCATCTGTTAGAAACATTTTGACACTTTCTTCATAAGATCACTGTGCAGAGTCATAAACCATATGTTACTTGATTGAAGAAAATTTCGGTGCCATCCAAACAGAGCATAGAGAGTAGGAAAAATTAATAGAGTATAAGAATGAATATATATATATATATATATATATATAGAGAGAGAGAGAGAGAGAGAGAGAGAGAGAGAGAGAGAGAGAACAGAGTGATGAACAATAATAAGTCTTAACTATCAACTGTGGCTTATTCATAAAATTATTTCTTTATTTATATGAGAAGTGGATACAATATAATGATATTACATTTTCTCCACTAATAATAATGAACAATAATAAGTCTTAACTATCAATTGTGTCTTATTCATAAAATTATCTCTTTATTTTTATGTCACGTGGATACAATATAATGATATTACATTTTCTCCACTATTTTAATCGGGATGTACAAGATATTCTGGGTATTTTACATATATGAACATAACGCTCGATTGCTCTCTAGCTCGACCACAAGACTAGTATGACTTCAGTTCGGTGATGTCGATCCGGTCAGATAAGCTGAGTTGGTGTTGTCGATCGGATAAGCTTGGAAATTAGCTTTAAGTCAGGACTGACTCATTTAGCTAGGATTTGCCGATGGATTAATCTAGTGTAGTTACGGACTCTCGATCCCTGGGTGAGGGGCTTCTATCTACAGGGTGAGACTAGGTTATCAAGCAAAGAGTGAATTATCGTACTCGATAGGTAGCTCATTCATCAACGATGAAGCCTGTGGGATGAATATAAGACACTATTGTATTGCCAATTTTTTGTCTCTGATGAGGAATAATAATGAACAATAATAAGTCTTAACTATCAATTGTGTCTTATTCATAAAATTATCTCTTTATTTTTATGTCACGTGGATACAATATAATGATATTACATTTTCTCCACTATTTTAATCGGGATGTACAAGATATTCTGGGTATTTTACATATATGAACATAACGCTCGATTGCTCTCTAGCTCGACCACAAGACTAGTATGACTTCAGTTCGGTGATGCCGATCCGGTCAGATAAGCTGAGTTGGTGTTGTCGGTCGGATAAGCTTGGAAATTAGCTTTAAGTCAGGAGGACTGACTCATTTAGCTAGGATTTGCTGATGGATTAATCTGGTGTAGTTACCGACTCTCGATCCCTGGGTGAGGAGCTTCTATCTACAAAGCGAGACTATGTTATGGAGCAGAGAGTGAATTATAGTAACTCGATAGGTAGCTCGTTCATCAATAATGAAGCCTATGGGATGAATATAAGGCACTATTGTATTGCCAATTTTTTGTCTCTGATGAGGATCCTCGAGGGCATCCTTGGGACGGTTGTTGATGGCAAGGAACTAAATTCAATCCTCGGGTCAGATCTACCGAAAGGTAGGTAAGATAAGTCGATGCCTTTGATCAGTTATCTTGTAGTGGTAAGCTCAAATATTTATTTCTCTCATTTTAGTTCGATTTGTTTGGATTTAAATCATTTGATCGCACTTTTTATCCTTCTCCTAGCTCGATCAACCATTAGCTTTGGCTCGGATGACTACATCCAATCAGATAAGTAGGCCATCTGGTCTTCTGTCGGTGGACACTCCTTTGCCATATTTCTTCTCTTTCAGACCGTTGGATTTTCTCGAAATCCGAAATGACAGGTTTTTTATGTATAAATATTTATCTACTAAATTTAAATTTAAACTTCAATAAAAACTTGCTTAACAGAAGTCAAATACTAGAACTTCTTACAACTTATTGTGCGGACCTAACCATCACGATTATGGCAACAGTACTATAATTCTTGTGCTATCACAAGAAACTTGACGTCGTGGATTCGGTCAAAGACAACGTCAGAGGCAATTGTAATGAATTATAGGTAGCC
>NW_018165408.1:17062-34311 GCF_001263595.1 Phalaenopsis equestris
GGCTTTTTTGGGGGGGGGGCGCAGAGGGGGAGCCGTTCACAAACAAAGAATCGTTTTGACAACCCTAATCACATAAGCATCAGATGTTGAGGATTGGGGCAAGATTTAAAACATCGTTTGAATCTAATTTAATAATTTTTATTCTATTTTCTTCATTAATACTTTTAATTGTTATAAATCTTTATAGCCTTGTAGTCAATTAAATTTCAAAAAAGATTACTCATCAAAGATATGTATCTAATTGATTAGTGGTATTTCGAGCCAAAACAAGCCGGACAAGAGCTAACAAATATTTGTTCGTGTTCGGCTCGTTAACTTTGCGAAAGAACCAAACACGAGCGAAAGAGCCAAACACGAGCTTCTTAACGAGCCGAACACGAGCTGTTCGTGAACAACGAGCCGTTTTGACAACCCTATGTGCGATTAGCATTAAACTCTTTAAAAAAATCTACAAATAAAATCAAAAAATTAAATGACTACGACTTGCTTCTATTGATGAAAAGAAAAAAGGGACTACGCGTAAGTTTGTTTGCATTATCCGCCTAATGTTTGTCTAACATCTCTTTTTCTTCTCAATCTAGCTCTTCGCATCAAACAAAATCTCAATCATAAGAGATTCATCACTAGTTTAATTGAGTACCATCCTAAAGCCTACAACTACTCATATTTCATGCCCACTCAAATAAAAGAAAGTACTAAGAAAATATCATTATTCTATTACATATTAAATAGATTAATTGAAGACTCAACCATAAAATGGCCCCAAAAGAATACATAAATGATTCATAAACATTGCATTAAAAGCTACAATAGAAACCCCTAATCAACAACTTAACAATAGTATGGGGGCATTTACTTACATGCCGCCCAATTCTTACATATTAACGTATCTAACAGCTACACATTAGAAGTTCTTCTCGCGCCTTTTGATGCAGACTTGGGCGGTGGGTAAAATTAGGAGACCGGATGAGTGGATGGTGGAGCCTCTGTTGTCTTCAACGTAGGCTCAAGTGGGAAGCACCGTGCCAGGTTTTTGTGGCCTTTTTCTTTCCATGGGGCAGAGGTGGCTTCCCTTCGTGTCAAGTGCCTTGGGCAACTAAATAATGCAGATTCTTACATATCCCCCCCATCTAAATTTTGCTTTTTCATATTCATATTATTCAAATATTTAAACATATTTCTATTCATAGGTAATATGACATAGATGTAAAAAAAGCTAAAGTTTAGATGTTGGATATGTCAATACATATAGATTTAGTAGATGTATGTAAATCTTCTTTTGTAAAAAGGTTGTGCTATGACGGAATAAAATATTTCTTAAGAAATTATTATAGGTACTGTGAACTATAGTTGGCATGTTACAAGGGTCACTGTATTGTTGTCATCCGAGTGTAGTGTTAAATAAGTAAGAGTTCTCACGTTATGTATATGTATATATAAAGAAGTTAGTCCATAAAATTAATATTATGATAAAAACTTGAAATATAGATATTCTCATAGGTATATGAATTAAAATAGTAGATATTATAGTTTATAGAAAGATAAATATATTATGGATTTAAGAAACTGAATAGGTTGGAGAAAATATTGAGATTGATAACTTATGTTAAAAAATTTTGAAGGTCGGGTAGGAGTGATACTAAAAGTAGTGTGCAATTATAAATAAGAGTTTGAAAGATGATATTATAAAATTAATAGAGTTAATGATAGAATTATAGACCTAAAGATTAATTTGGATATCAAGATTATTAATATTAAAAGTGTTTATGCTCCCCGAGTAGGTTTGGATATATTTTCAAAAGAAAATTTTTGAAATGACATATTAATACAAAGAAAACCTCTTCAAGAAAAAGTTTTTATTGAAGAAGATTTAAATGGACATATTAGTATAGTGTCAAACCATTTTAGAAGTATTCATGGTAGCTATGAATTTGAAGTGACAAAAGAAGGATGTAGAGTCATATTGAATTTTACCTTAGCTTATAATTTTTTTATTGTTAATATTTTTTTAAAGAAAGAGATGAGCATATTATCACTTAAAAATGCTAATTAAAAGTCACACCAGTAAGATTGCTATTAAACTAGCAAAAAAGAAGAGCATCACTACCCCTGGTGTTACAGGAAATTGCTTGAAAATGCACAACATATTGACGGGGGCTCCCAGTCCCATTGAAAACCTTGAAAAGAGGTGGTATGAAGCTCTTGGGATATTGGACAGAATCACTCGGAACTGATGATCCAACTCTCACTTGAACTATTGTTTCTTTAATCTTTTGTTTGACCATGTGAGTAATATTTTTCTCTGGAACCATGCTCTAGGAGGAATTCTTCTCTTTTGATTGTCTTCATTGATCTCATTTGATTCTCTTTTGTCAACAACAACAACAACAACCACCTCCAGTCGGTTAACCTCGATGGGTGGTACCTGTGACACTTGCGGAAAACCATGCAAGGTTGTTAAAGTGGCCATCATTTATTCAACCTTCTTCTCGAGACGACTGATTTGTTCATCACTTTGTTGTGTTGTCCTTTGCATTTCTTCCATAAGATCATCATTGTTTTGTGGCAGCACTTCTCATGAATATGAAGTGGCTTGTGTTTCTACCATGTTGACCTCAATGAACTCCTAATCCATTCATTAAGGGAGTTCCTTCCTTGGTCATCCAATAACTACCTCACATTTGCCCTTAACTTTTCTATCTTCTCATTAATTGAATTCAATTGATTTGTGTGCCGAGTTTCATCTTGTGGATTGAACCCGGGAGTCACAAAACCATTCAATGTTAGTGACTTCCTCCAATTGCTTACTCATCCATACATTTTTCTTGAGTATGGAGCGAGATGCCTTTAGTGGCATGTCAACGCACCATGGGTGGGTATGGCCCGATCGTGTAAATGTTTTATTAGCAAGTTCATATTGAAGAATGCTTTTCTGGCTTTCAATAACAATTCTTCATGGGTCAGTAGAAATGTCGGATGGGGTTACAACGTTGCCTTGGTCGGGGAATGATCACGTCTTTTTGCAATGGTGATAGTGTCTGGTATCCTGGGTCCAAACTTAGCTTGGGGGATACTCTTGATGGAATGTTGGTAGTAAGTCAGTCCCTCAAACATAGTTTATCAAGGATTCGGGTTTGTCAAACTTGTGATTTATCACTCTTGAGAATCTATTTTTTTATTTGTGGGGATATTGCACACCTATTCTGTGCAATACTTGGGAGATTGAGCACCTTTCTTCTCGAGTGAGTTACTCAAAAACCAAATGAATGCTTGAGAATAATAAGCTCTTCTTCTTTTCATTTTGGCGGGAGAAGGATCAAGGTAGACTAGTTGCAATTTGGTGACATTGTCCTCACTGTGAGTTGCAGACAATGGGTAGAACCTTCTCCCTTGTAAGGGAGGAAAGTTCTCTGGTAATCCCATCTCCTCGAGCTCATTATTTTTTGTATCGTCAGTCTTATTTTTATTTTCCTTCCGAGCGGAGTAGCTCATGTTTCTTCTTTGAGTGTGGTTCAGTGACACAGGCTTGGAGCTGGACCCAATCTCAAATACGGACAGTAGTGGAACACAGTCTTCATCTTCAATAATATAATTCCCTTTAAGATCAATTTTCTTGGTCTTCGTGATAGGGAGACTAATAATAGACTTAAGAGTCCTTGTAACAACGACAATCTTGTCAGCTAGAGTCCTCTTTAATGAAGGCAATTGGTCAGATTTTGGGTTGAATTTGGCTAGTGGCTCTACAACCTCTGCAATAGTTGTCTTTATCATAATGGGGGGCACATTGATGAACATAACCTTGATTTCATTGAACCCAAGCCTGAACTTAATCAACCATCCCTGATATCAAGCACATTTATTCGTTAGCAAGTCAAGCCCTTTGGTGAAAGAAAAGGCCAACCTTAGGGAATCCATTACTACAATTTGGAGAAATTTAGAATGATATTTTGATTTGTCTTTATAACTCTATGTTGTATTTTACAACCTATTGTTAAACTAGGCATATTGTATTGTTGTGATTTTTCTTATTTTGTAAAGGTTTTGGACAAAAGTTTTGGTGTCAAGTTGTTGTCATTTTATTAAAAATTGATTTCTATTTTCAAGGGCATTGTTGATTAATTTTAGGATCAATAATTCTAGGATACATTCATTATTTGAACAAACGGTTCAAGAATCAAAGAAAATTCGGTCATGGTTTGCCCAAGAGTGAAATGTGCAAAGCAAACCATTGAGAGAAAGTTAGTCTGACCTGTGCAGGGTATATACACATTACCGATGTATGAGAAAAAGTATATTTGCCTAAGATGGAGAGAGAAGACATTCCTTAGTGGAGTAGCTAAGAAAAATCCACTGTTTGCACCCTTTTTGTGGGCCCGCCTTAGTCTCCTCGTCATTTCTATTTTGTCAGTTTGGGAGTCACCGGCTTATCTATTGTCATGTAATCCCTTCTCTGAATGAACTCTCTTCCATATTGTATGATTAAAGGAGAGATGAATTGAAAGGCAAGGGAATATGATGATGATGACAAACAAAAAAAGTATGTGTAGGACTTTCGTGAAGTCAATTTTGTGTAGATGACTTCCGCAATGCACGTTTGATCAAACCAAAACACTTTTAAAGTATGTTTATGAAGATGATCTTACAAAAGCAATCCACAACTAGAGATTCAGAATTTAGTATATGTTATGGGATCTTCTTCTTCCTATAAGAGAAAACCCTTATAGTTAATTATATCTTAAGTAGCCATAGCCACTCAAAAAAACTCTTGATTAAGGCAATGATTTCATCCTTTGGAGGTTGAGCTTATCATATTCACGAAAGGGTTTTAATATTTTGCCCTACTATTTTATTTGGACTTACACTACATTGCATACCATCTTGTAGGAGCCTAAAAGTGAGAATTTATGTTGTAGCTAAACGAACGACCTCAGAGATCTAGTGATGAAGTTCACCGAGAAAAGGAAAACTTCAGAACCCTAGCTTATATGGACTTATACCCTTCCTAGAAAGGGATTCCATCTAAACCACTTAACCACATTCAAAATCATGTGTGGCAAGCCTCGATAGGCCTTATTACTTGACTATAAATCAAGCTGCTTAGATAGTTATGGTGTGCATGTTGTCCTAAGACTAATGCAAAGTTATTTTTGAAATTTAAAAATTTAAAGTTTCTTATACCTCCCCACACTCAAATTATTTAAGTTCACTAAGTGGTAAGTGTATCAAAGCAAGGTAATCTAGGTAAAAGGCAGAAATGTAAATATCAACCTATAATTTGGGGTAAACCAATTGAATGAACACAAACAAACTGACATTTGTAGGTTTCAACCCTAACTTATTTCAGACTCGTCAACCAACATCATTTCATCTACTATTGTTGATTTAGTTGATGTTCATCCTTTGCTTAGTGTTTCATCTGCTTTTGGATAGTTTGGATGTTTAAAGTTGGTTGACCGTAATGCCTCCCAACTCTATATAAAAAAAAAAGACTCAAAGGAAAATAACTTAGGTTACTACAACATTTATATCAGCTATGCAAAACAGAGTTAGCACACTCTAAATACATGTAAAGTAAATTTAAGGAATCATTTTATATGTCATCCCTAAAAAAAAGAGTTAGCACATCCTAAATAACCTGCTAAATAAATCTAAGGTGGCATCCTGCCTTTTTGTCTTCAGCAACCCTGCAAAATAGAATTAATATAAACATTTTTTAGTTTGTTATTATTTTAGTTAGGACAACCCAGTCAAGATGCTCATGAATTTTCACATTCCTGGGCTTGTTTGTTTCCCTGATCAACTTAGTTCAGAGAGGCAGTCAAGCTAGCTTTGGCAAGAAGATTCCTGTCAACAACCATGGGTTATGTCGTCTAAGAGGTCTTCATAGAACTAGGTGGCAAGGTTAAAGTTGTGCTCCGTGATCTTTGTTGATTAAGGTTTTATTTAAGTTTTAATTCCTTCTTTGGATTTTAGGGGGTTGAAAATTTTAGGATGTTTAAGACTTCTTAGGTAGCTAATTATTTTTTTTTGTTATTTTTCCAATTTGATTTTGATTTTAAAATGACCAAATAAAGATCCCATGGTTTCTTCCTCCTAAGGTCAATTTGTCACAATTGATCAAAAAGTATTTTATTAGTCGTCGTGGATTGCCTCCTCTGAATCACCTTCTCAAAGTAAGTTTCATTTTATGATTGAAGTTTATAATTTAGTAACTTTTAGGGTGAATTTTATTTCATGTTTATTTTGGGTAAAAAATAGGAAGGATATAAGTGAATGTAGATGGATTGGTGGCTAACACGTTCTTCTATCTGTCAAAAAGTTAAGAACCTCAAATTTGAGCTTGCCATTGTGTCTCCTGTAGCCGGGAAGCGAGATGCTCAACTAACTTACTCCCTTTTTTACACCAGGCTCCACATGGGAAGGGGAATGTGGGAGACCAATGAGGAAGATGACGAGTGACCAGATCCATAATTACACAGTTAATTAAGTTCCAAAAGATGACTAAGAACTTGACTCAATTTATATTTAGTTGCTAGTTTGAAAAATAGATATGTTATAGAAATTAGAATTTTGATTAATGGCTTACACACTAGAGGACTGTGCAAGTATACGTCTTTTCAAGCAACATAGGTATTTCCTTAAAAACCTCAGCATCAAACCCACATGGAAGAAAAGAATTTCTATTTGATCTTAGAAGAATATCTACTAAAATTGCAAACAAAATTTGTAGGAGAATAGTATAAAAATATTTGTAAAAGGTTAAAAATTAACGTTTGCTAATTCTAATTTAAAGATAAAAGTAAACGGAATTTTTCTAAACTAGTTATTGTGTAAAGGAGTTCGAATAATATGAAAAGTCTTTACCTGTGCAATGAGATTATAATCAATGTAGGAATCAAATGTTTAAAGTATAAAAATGTATTTTTGTGACAAATATGAGCATACATATTCTTTACCCGCTCCCGAGTGCATATAGAACATTGGTTAATTTAAAGTAAGGTTCCAAATCCTCTCAGGTTATGCTGGTAGGTTTTAGCCTCTCACTTCCATATTACCCAATGTGCCTTCTTTATATGACTGACCTGTCATAAGGTTTCAAACTCTAGACCAAATTGGCAAGAATCTAGCCTGTCACCCTAGAAACACTAATTCTATACCAATCATAACTTATCTCCCTATCTATTTACACTAACCCATGAATTATCTTCTCAACCATGAAATTAATATGATTCTTACTAGTTGAGGAACACATTGCCCTCCTTGGTCATTATGGATTCATAACAAATTTTAACATTCCAATTGGCCTGATTGAAGATATAAATGAAGAATGACATAATGAATCATCACAAGTACGATATAAGAGAAACTTTAAACAATTCTAATGCTACACATGGTTGCTTCTTATTGTAAGGAGAAAGAAAAGTAAAACTACTCAAAATTCATGGAGATATTACAAAAAAACATGACATGGAGATATTACAAAAAAAGAGATATTACAAAAAAACATGATTTATACAAAACTCCAAGTTTTCACAATAAAATAAAACTTAAATACAAATACAAGGTACTTATCTTAAACTTTTTCTCAAGCAAATCCTTTGGAGTTCCTTTGTTGTCTTATTTCTCCAATAAACACACAAGAAAAGACTCTCACTCACACACCCACACACCACACACTAAAACTCAAGACACTCACCAAAATCTCTCTATAACAACACCACCAAAGGTCCTCTTTTTCGATCAGCCAATGATTGTATTAATAGATCTCTCAAAATCACCAAGAGTCACCTTAAGAACATCTTCAAAATTTGTCCAAATTCAATGTTAAAAAGGTCCAACCTTTTCTGGTGCCTAGGCGTTAGCCTTCTAGAAATCCAAGTTAACTACCTAGTGTCTAGGTGCCAGGTCAATTTTTTATCCTTAGCTCCATTTGACCTTATTTTGCTCAATTTTTTCTCTTTCTCTTAAACTCCATTTCTTGTTTTCACTGCCAAAATGTCGCCGACTCCACCAATTCTCTGTGATCTTCACCATGTCGTTGGTTTGTTGGTATCGTTGTCAGGAAGGAGTTACCACACTGTTTTCCTTTTATATTGTCCTCTTCTCCAAATAACTTTTTCTCTTAGATCACTCAGATGACCTTAAGATATTAAGAAACTCAGAGAAGAAGGAATAAGGGCAAATGAGAACAGAAAACAAAAGAAAATGTTGGGATAGCTTCACTGTAGTAAACGTTGTAGAGAACTCTGAAGTGATTAACTCTCGAGATACTCATAAAAAGAAAACCGTGTGAAAGTTCCATAAACAGAGATTTAGGTGCAATACTTATTCCAAGTTTCTCAATTTCCTTTAAGAGCAAGCTCCTATAGTTAATTACATCTTAAATAGTTAAAACTACTTAAGAAAACTCTTGATTAAGGTTAGCATATGTTCTTGAAGAAATTTTAAGTGTCAAGGTCAAGGAAAGAAAAGTCAATGTTCAATTCTAAGGGAAATAGATTTATAAGAATTTGATATTAACCTAAGAGGTTTGTCTTGTAGTATTTGTTGATGTTATTTCTTTTTATCATTATTATTTAGTTTTTTGTTGTTTTGTTGTCATTTTGTTTTGTTGTCTTGAGCTTCACCATTCAAGCTTCTGATCACTACAAAATAGAGTTAGCACACCCTAATAGTATGTAAAGTAAATCAAAAACGCAACTTGCCTTGTGTCTTCAACATTCCTGCAAAATAAAATTAGCATTAAATTATGTTTTAATTTGCTAATTTAGTCAGTTGAATAATTTTAAACAACCCAATCAAGATTTCTATGGCTCCGTCATTCTGGGGTTATCATGGTATTCAGTTCTAATTAGTCCAAAAGTTAATTAAATCAGGACCAAAAAATTCTTGTTAGCAACCACAAATTGCATCGTCCAAGTGATCTTCGTAGATCTAAAAATTAAGGTTCAAGTTGCATTTGGTGGTGTATGTTCATTAAGGTTCAATTTAAGTTTTAGTGTCTTTGTTGAATTCTAAGGGTTAGAAAAATTTAGGTTGTTTATGATTTATTAATCAATTAAATTTTGTCATTATTTATTTATTTTTATTTTTATTTGGGATGACCCAATCAAGATTTAATGGTTCTGTCATCCCAGGTTATTATGCTTGTGATATGATTAGTTAAAAGTGACTGGAAGATATTTTGTTAGTAACCATGGGTTACTCCCTCCAAAATATTTTCTCAGACTTAGTTGCTTTTCTAAGTTCAGATTTAAGTTTTAATTCTTTTAGAGTGGATTTTACATCATTTTTATTTTGATACAAATTTTATATTTGGATAATTTTGGATTTTATGTCGGTAGGGTTGTAAGTAAAATTTAGATGTGAATTGAATCATCAACTTTGAATTCATTTTAAGATTGAACTTAAGATGAATTAGTTAAATCAGATGTAGATTAGCCTTAGAGTTTAGGTCTAATGTAGGTTGGATTTGGTTAAGTCCAATGTAAGTTAGACTTAAGGTTTAGGTTCGATGTAGGTTGGACCTACAATAGATTTGTTAAGTCCAATGTGGGTTATACTTAAGGTTTAGGTTCAATGCAGATAGAACATAAGGAAGTTTGATTAAGTCTAATGTAGGTTAGACTTAAGTTTTAGGTCTGATGTAGGTTGGACCTAAAAGAGAATTGTTAAGTTTAATGTGGGTTAGACTTAAGGTTTAGGTTCAATGTAGATAGAACCTAAGGAAGTTTGATTAAGTCTAATGTAGGCTAGACTTAAGTTTTATGTCAGATGTAGGTTGGATCTAAAGGAGATTTGTTAAGTCTAATGTTGGTTAGACTTAAGGTTTAAGTTCAATGTAGATAGAACCTAAAGAAGTTTGATTAAGTCTAATGTAGGTTAGACTTAAGGTTTAGGTCTGTTGTAGTTTGGACCTAAAGAAGGTTTGTTAAGTCTAATGTGGGTTAGACTTAAGTTTTAGGTTCAATATAGATAGAAACTAAAAGTGATTTATTAGGTTAAATTCAATTTGGGTTGAACCTAAGTTTTAGAGTCACTTAGATTCAATTAGAGTAGAGCTTGAAACTTGGGTTACTTAGGCTCAATTTAGGTAGAACCTAAAGTATAAGGTTACTTAGATTCAATTTAGGTATAACCAAAGGTATAGAGTCATTTAGGTTCAATTTAGGTAGAACCAAAGGTATAAATTCATTTAGGATCAATTTAGGTAGAATCTAAGGAAGTTTAATTAAATCTAATGTGGGTTATACTTAAGGTTTAGGTCCGAAGTAGGTTGGACGTAAAGGCGATATGTTAAATCTAATGTAGCTTACACTTAAGGTTTAGGTTCAATATAGATAGAACCTAAAAGTAATTTATTAAGTTAGATTCAACTTGGGTTAAACTTAAGTTTTAGCTTAAAGGGTTTGGTTTAAAGATTGGGATAAGTCTAATTTAATTCTGGCTTAAGGTTCGTTTAATCTTAGAATAAGTCTAATGTGAATTAAACTTAAACATGGTTTAAGGTTACTTAAGCCTAATTTAAGCAAGGCTTAAGATTTAATTAAGTCTAATTATGGTTTGAGTTAATTAAGGTTTAAGGTATACTTAAGCTTAATGTAGATAAAGATTAAGGTTTAACTAAGTCTAATTAGGGTTAGACTTAATTAGGTTTTAAATTGTTTTAAGCCTAATGTAAGTAAACTTAAGGTTTATTTAAGTCTAATTAAGGTTAGACTTAATTAGGGTATAAATTGATTTAAGCATAATGTAAATAATGCTTAAGTTTTAATTAAGTATAATTATAATTAGAATTAATTAGGGTTTAAATTGATTTAAGCCTAATGTAAGTAAGGCTTAAGGTTTTAAGTCTAATTAAGGTTTAAATTGATTTAAGCCTAATAAAAGTAAGACTATTGACCTCATTTTTTGTTGAGGTCTAGCTTTGTCCTCTTCAGTAGCCTCAGGTTTAGCCACATAATTTTCCTATTGACTATTCCTAGAAAACTAGAAAATGAACCCTCACCATTAGAAATTCTAAGCTCTTCTTTGCTCAACTTGAAGTTCCACATATTGGTCCTAACCTGTAGCACTTAGTAGGCGAGGTCAATATGAGGAAACTCAAGGGGAGTCTCTCATAAGATGGTCAGACCTTAGGATAAAGATTAAGGTTTAACTAAGTCTAATTAGGGTTAGACTTAATTAGGTTTTAAATTGTTTTAAGCCTAATGTAAGTAAACTTAAGGTTTATTTAAGTCTAATTAAGGTTAGACTTAATTAGGGTATAAATTGATTTAAGCATAATGTAAATAATGCTTAAGTTTTAATTAAGTATAATTATAATTAGAATTAATTAGGGTTTAAATTGATTTAAGCCTAATGTAAGTAAGGCTTAAGGTTTTAAGTCTAATTAAGGTTTAAATTGATTTAAGCCTAATAAAAGTAAGACTATTGACCTCATTTTTTGTTGAGGTCTAGCTTTGTCCTCTTCAGTAGCCTCAGGTTTAGCCACATAATTTTCCTATTGACTATTCCTAGAAAACTAGAAAATGAACCCTCACCATTAGAAATTCTAAGCTCTTCTTTGCTCAACTTGAAGTTCCACATATTGGTCCTAACCTGTAGCACTTAGTAGGCGAGGTCAATATGAGGAAACTCAAGGGGGGTCTCTCATAGGATGGTCAGACCTTATGACTAACCCTTGGTGGTCTAGTTTTGGTTGAAATGGCTTGCACACACTAAACTTTCTTCCATATCCCAAACCCTAAGACCCCTTGATTTGGTCTCATGATTCCTTTTGGAAAGCTCATATGAATGAACCTATACCCCTAGTCTTTGGCTAAGAGGGTTAGAACCAGCATATTGAGCATCCAAAATGGGTCCTCACAAAGATCCTATTGGTTTGGCATGACTTCATTGCTTACTTGCTCATTCTAGCCTAAAATCACCAAATTACTAAAATACCCCTATAACCCTAATTTTTGCCAAAATCCCAAAATCACCCAAAATACCCAAATTTGCCCAAAAATCATCTCAAACCACTCACCACCACCTAAATTGGCCAAAATTCACAAAAATCACCAAATTCCCAAAATACTCCCAAAATTGCAAAAAAATTACCAAATTGCCCCTCATGACCCAAAAATTTTAAATATTCCAAAAAATCCCAAAAATTCTGAAAATCATCCCAAATATTCCCAATTTCAATTTTTAACCATCATATTGACCCAATTTAACCAATTTTACCCAATTTGACCAAAAGCCCCAAATTTGTCCTTAAGGACCCAATTTTCCCAAATTAGTCTCAATATTGGCCTAATTGACCCCAATCTTGCCAAATTTCAATTCCAAACCAAAATTCAATACCCCCAATCCTAATCTAAATAAAATTCAAGCCCAATTTGATCCAATTGCAAGCCCAATTGCACTCAAATCAAAAGCACTCAAATCAAAAAGCCCCAATTTTGATCATATGACTAAATCCACCAAATTGGCCTTCAAATTCAATTCAAATCACTTAAAATCACTTCCAAACTCTTCATGATACACTCCTACATCAAATTAAACATTCAATTGATCCAAATTTTAGCCCAAATTCACCCCTAATTTTAAAAGCCCAAGTCCATCATATTTAATTCCAAAAGCCCAAATTCAATTAAAAGCCTACATGACAATTTTCCCTCATCATCCATTCAATCAAAATCATTCCCTAAGTTTTAAATCTATGATCAAATAATTCCAAATCAAGCCTCACAAAAAACTCCACAAAAATACCCCATAATTCCAAAATCCTTTCTAATGCAAGAAAGCCAAGCCAAAGGGAAGCCATTCCCAAGCCATAGGTGAGCCATATGAGCCTTGCCACATCACCAAGCTATTAATGGCAAGAGGACAAGTCACTTTTAAGCTTCTTTATAAAGGTTTTTTTAACCCTTTTAATGACATAATTAAACCCATGCTTAGTCAAAATCCCTTGGATGGTGACTCCTCTTCACTAATTAAGCTAAACCATCTGATTTTCCTCAGCACCCAAACCTTCCTTGGTGAGTGAACCCAGCCCCAAACCATGTATTAACCCAAATTGACCAAAAATGGCTCTTCCCCCATTCCACTTTAATCCAACACCTTTACACATGGCCAACCCCAATAGATAACACCAAACCTAAGCTCTGATCCCCCTGATCAAATGATGAGATGACCATGGCCGACCAGCCGCCTTGGTTGCCAAAAAACACCATAGCCAAAGGAGACCATATGGTTAAAACTCAAAATTAAACCATCCAAGCTGCCTCATTCCAATTGGACACTTGCACTCTTCTTCACTCCACCTAAGCAAGCCTTTCCACCTCCACCCACTCCACCTAAGCAAGCCTTTCCACCCACCAATTGCTTTTGAGGGCCACCATGGCCTCCTCTATTTAAACTCACCCTCGACGGCCAAGAGGAGAAAGCTTAAAATTCCATGGGGAGACTCTTCTAAATTGTTCCTAAAGCTGCTCCAAGACCTCTTTAGTGCAATACAACCATTCTCCAACCCTCTTCCCCATTGATCAGAGCCAATGTCTCAACCCTAATTGGAGCCCAAAACTGGACACCTCTCAAAAATCCACCAAAATTAAATTAATTGCACCCACACCATCCCCTGAGTGAGAGAAGAAGATTCCCCACAAAATCCCCATCACCAAACTAGCCTAGGGTGGACTTTGATCAACACCAAAAATCGGCCTTGATTGAACTTGGGTCTAGAAAATTCACCACGACCAGAGATGTCATCTTCAAGCTCTTTGGACCTCCATGAAGTTTCTCCAAGCATCCAATCAAGGCTTCCCCTCTTGGACCAAGGTATAAGATTTTTCCCTCATCTCGAGCTTATTTTAATTCTCCATGAGCATTAGATCGATTTCATGGTAGGTTAGTCATATGGATAGGTTTGTCTCACTTAAACGTGTCCATAGGATCAAACCCGAAGTGATTTGGTAGGTGTCGCTCGAAATATTAGAGTTTTAAGGTGGACGGCTCTTGGGTTGAACTAGTTGAGCATGATGACCCGCAACTGTTGGATCGCACCTGTATCACATGGACGGCTGAGATCATGTCGAATGGGGCTTCGGTTCATAAGAGTGGGCTGACTCAGATGGTGGTACTGAACCAGAAGACACCGCGTGAAGCTTCAAAGACGCCAAGGATGATGTGGCGTCGCGATGGATAAATAGAAAAATTAGGATTTTTTTGATTTATTTAAATGCCAGAATTTAGAAAATCTATATCTTGGTGTAGAAAAATCACAAAAAGGTGTAGAAAAATCACAAAAAATCTATATCTTGGTGTAGAAAAATCACAAAAATAAAATAAAAACACAGTTTTGCTCAGTGAATAGAGGAGAATAATGTGAAAATAACTTCATTTTTGTTTGATGCATGTATTATTCTTAATTAATTAAAAAGTGTTTTTCTTATTTGAATTCTCCATTTGCTTAGACATTTTACCATGACATGGGACCATAGGGCTTTTGATGTATCTATTGTTAGGTATCTCCCCTGATTTTTTCAAGGTCAGGGGGCATCTCGGGCATCTGGTCAGGGGGCATCTCTAACCAATGATATCTAATTTTTAAGTTAATAGTCCCTATTTTGGTAAAATAACTATAAAACATAGAATACTTATCATAAAAATAAAAAAATTTATTTTGGTAGGTTCATTGTGTTCAAAGGACCATAGGAATAATATAAACTTGATTTAACTCATTAAACATAATCTTAATTGTTACAAACCCTAAAAAATTAAATAAAATTAATTTGGAGTAATTGTAAATGTAAAAGACATAAAAATCATCCTCCACTATAGTTTAATATTAGAGGAGCTCTCCATAAAAATTTCAAGTCAATTGGATTTAATTTGATCATTCAAATGGATTAATCAAGTACAATTGCATTTTTGGCATTAAAATAATTATAATAATTAAAATACTACTTTAAAAATTACCAAAATTGGTTTTGGGAGCTCCTTATAACCAGAGGAACCTAAGAAAAATAAAATTGGAATTAAAATAAATACTTTATTTTTGAACTATTCTTGGGCATTTAAATAATTAAAAATTAATTAAAAATCATAAAAAATACAAAATTTTAAGAACATACTAAAATGTCACCTTTGGCTTCCTGATCACTTGGAACCAATTAAAATAATTTTCCTAATTTTTTAAGTCAAGATATTAATTTTAAAGGCTTAAAAATGATTTTTCTTTAATTTTTCACTAAGATAATTCCAATAATTAAAATATGAATAACAAAATAATGAAATTTGTTTCTTTGGGTTCCCTAGACTCAGAGAGATTGAATAAAAATATAAAACTTAATTTTCTACTTAAATAATATTGTATATTTAATTAATGCTCAAAACAAACAAATAATTCTAATAGTTAAATTAAAAATAATTAAATAAATCATGAAAATTAGTCCAAGTGGTCCTCTGATCTAGTTAAACTTCCAATAATTTTCTTAAGGATAGAAGTTTTGTTTTGGTTGAATTATTAAATTTTCATTGAAAATCCCTATTTTTGCACTAAAAATAATTATAAAATTAAATAAATTAAAAAAAATCACATTTTCTTCTCTTATGTTTTAATTAACCCATGAGTGGGGTAACATAAGATTTTCAAGCATTTGAGCCTAATTTAATGAATTATAAGGTATTAAGGTCTTAAGGGCAAAAGGGTAATTTTGAAATTTAAGGCTTAATTAATATTTAGGCTTATCCAAAGCGCTAAATAGGCAATAAATAAGCTTAATTGATATGTTTTGATGATTGGAATATGAAAGGGTATTGGAATATGAAAGGGATGTATGGTAGTAACCAACCTCACTTTGGTCTTGTAAAGGATAAATTTGTAATTTTCTTAAAATTGATGAAATTTGAAAGAAAATTTAAATAAAAAAGGGATATTAAGGTGAGGGTTTTGATTTTTGGAAGATCATAACTCACTGATTTTAAGTCCCAATTAATGATTTTTAAATGCTTTATAATTCATGATAAGGATTAGAGGTATAAACATGTAAATATTTTTTAAAAAAATTACTAATTTACCCATTATTTTTTTAAGGACTTGGTAATGAACTAAGCTTAATCAAAATTTTGTTTAATGAGATCTAGAAACTAATCTATTACTAATTTAAGATCTTTTAAAACACTACATGCCCATCTTTAAAATCAAAGTGTTAAGTTTCTTAATTAGACCAAATTGCCTGCCCCTAAACCAAATTGCCCCTAAGAGCCTTTACCTATATAATTTATAAATAAAACATCTAGTGATAATTACCCCATCCTTAAGGTTGGCTAAAACATTAGTTCAGTGATCATAAGGGCATGATAGGGATGAGTTATTAAGCAACAAAATTAGTTTGAACAAACTCGGGACTTTTCAAGGGATTGTGAGATGCCTGGGACCTAGTCCCTGGACCTTTCTCATACTCTTTTGGATATCTTAAAGTATGATTAAAAGTATTAAAGTATGATTAAACTCATTATGCCTTGCTTAAGAAACCATCTATACACTTAAATAAATATTACCCACTAAGATATGACATAGGATATGGTAGACTCACCTTAAACTTGTACTTCCTACTTTTTCTATAAACATGTTTTAATTCCTACAAAATTATATATGTATATGCCTTGCAAGTACTGAACTTTCAGGTGACATAACGAGAAGAATCGATAAGTATGTTTTTTTAAGTTATTGCATTGCAATTTACTTTTATAAATTGTGTCCTACTCTTGAACTTGCATGTTAAACAACAATGTCACCCTGCATGTCAAAACTAAAACTTTTAGGATAGTCACAGAACTGAAACTAAAACAAAAAAAAAATTAAAGAATCAAACAAAATAAAATTCATCGCCACAACATTCAAAATATAAGACTCTTAGTGTTTCAAAAATACAATTTTTTTTACAATGGATAATACAATCTTATTTCTAAATTTTCATATTAAATATTTTAACTCTAGAATTACCCTTTTGTCGGCACTATTTTTGGTGTGGGGTTTGCCCGTAAGAAGCTGTCGGTCATCGGAATTGAAATCCCGTTGCGTGCTTCGGAAGGACATTTTAAAAAAAAATTAATTTTGAAAAATATGAAGTCAAACTGACTCCATAATTTTCATAGTTTAGATGAAAGAGCGTTTTACCTCAAATCCTGTATCTATCCCGAAGGATGAACACAAGAATTGATGGTGAGACTCGATCAAATAAACTAAAGAAAGTTATGAC
>NW_018165408.1:38702-38982 GCF_001263595.1 Phalaenopsis equestris
ATGCTATGAAATCAAGCCATTTTAAATGTAGAGCTCGCGAAGGCTCGGGAGAGTAAGTGAGTTATACCTTTGCTCCGAGAGGGGTAGCCTCAACCAGAGATTCTTCCCACCTTCGTTAGGTCCCAAAGAGCTTAAAGATGAAGCCTCTGGCTCCGGTGTAAAGCTTATGTATCATTTTGATCAAGACCGATTTTGGGTGTTGGTCTTGAGCTATGGTAGATGCTCTGTGGAAGGGGGATTTGATGGGGCTTTGGCTTCTTTCACTCTTGTGAAGGTGTAG
>NW_018165408.1:40532-48639 GCF_001263595.1 Phalaenopsis equestris
ATTTTGGTAATTTGGCCATTTTTGTCAGTTTTGGCAAATTTTGTTGTATTCAAAGTGTTTGGAATGAGTTTTTGATCAATTTTGGGTATTTTGGCAAAATTTGGGTCCCAAGGGCTGTTAGGTAATTTGGAGGTGCCTCGGGGCAAAAGGCCAAGTTGGGCATTTCAAGTAGAATTGGATAGATATCCATTCTAAATGAACCATATATCAATGAAATCCCCATTTTGGGCTCTCATGTATTGATCTTAATTAGTGTATTGTGAAGATATAGTAAGGGTATAACGTACCTTAGCTTCAAATCAACACCCAGGGTCAATCCTAATGCCAAGTAACCCTATAAGAACTCTTCTTGAGCTTTCCCATAATGATCTTACCTTCTAAATATTAGAGGTTAGGACCAATATGTGGAATCTCAAACTGAGCAAAGAGAAGAGTTTGAATTTCTAACTGTGAGGATACCTTTTCTAGTTTTCTAAGACTAGTCAATAGGAAAGTCCTATGGCTAGACCTAGGCTACTAAAGAAGTTTCTAGACCTCAACCAAAAGTGAGGTCAACACCTTTATTACTAGAAAATTTTCACTTAAGTTTACTATATCATTCACAGAATAAAAAATATAGTTTTCTAAAAATAACACAATATGCCACTTGTTATATTAAAATAATTTTTAAATATAGTTTATTTGAGGACAAATAAAGTTTAATTTAAAAAGTGCTTTTCCCTCCCCCAAACTTTAATTTTTAAATAGTTTATAACATTATAGTACAAAGCAAGTATGAAGAGAGAAAAATTTACAAATTAATTATCTAACATTTGGCTCTAAGCATGAAAATAATACATGTGCAAAAAGTAAAAACGGGTGTGTAGTAGTAAGTAAATATGAATTAAACAAGTTTAGCATGAAAATTATAAAGTAAATATCTACTATCACGCACAAGCAGTATATACAATTAACATACTAAAGAACATCAATAACAGGGGAAAAGTAAATACATACATCAAAATCACTACTCCTTTTAGTCACCATCATCCTCATCATGCTGGTTATAAACCCTCATCCATAGAATTTCAGTTCTCAAATAAAGGATAATGAGGATACTCATGAAACTCAACATTGTGATCACCTTTTAAAAAGCTCACTAAGGAAGTATTCAAGCCAACTTCATAATCACTCTTTCTTCTCATATATTGCTCCAGTGATTGTAGTGATCTTCATTCTCTTGAAGCTGACACGTTACAAATAGTATATCACTTTTTTGTATCTGCAATTGCTCCATCATAGTGTCTAAACAAAAAGGTGACTGAGTAGAAGTACCAAAGGTAGAAGGTCTTGAAGTTGAAGTAGAGGGAATATCAGAAGCTCTAGCTCGAGATCTTTCATATGTGTCCACATTAGCCCTTCTTATAAGCTTTAGTTGATGTATTTAATTTAACCCCATAATGCTTGCATATAGTAAAGATAAGGGAATGGTAGCTCAAACTTGCAGAAATACTAGCTTTGACGGATGTGTAAATAGCCTTGTATATGAGAGAACCAACATCAAAGGGTTTTATCTTCTAAATACAATAGTTTAAATGGCTCTCTTTCGAGTTACTTCACTCAAATGGTTTGTAGGAAGAAGTCAAGCAAAGCTAAAGTAATGTCAAGCCTTAGATGGGGCATTAAGGATAAAAGAGGAAAAATTTACCTTATGCTCATTCTTGATTTCCCATGCTCCACACCCATCTGTAAGGAATGCAACGATCTCATCCACCTCTAACTCAGAAGGCTCAAACTCAGAATGGAAGCAATCCAAAGTAGGAGGCAAATCATATAAAACATTGATCCACTCGGGAGTGAACTCAACTCCTCTCACTCAAACAAATAGTTCCTCGTCTGGTGCTTCAAGCAGATTAGCATAATACTCTTGCACCACTAAAATAACTGCTACAACAGTGAAGTAACAGGAACCTTCCCAACATCAAGCAATAATCAAATTTTCTACAGCTCCACCGAGACTAGAAAAACTTTGCTCCACAACAACCTGTCTCAATAATAGAAATTCATTATATCAATCTTACGCTATGTAATTTACAAATTTTGTATTGTCGAGAATTTCTTTCCCCTTTCTTCTCTTTGTTTTAGGAGCCATAGGAAAAATCTAGAAATTCAAGAAAACTCCAAAAAAATACAAAATTAAGTTTTAAGGACTCCTATTAGTATTTTCTAAAGGAAGCATTCAATCATGGATTTCTAATTATATTCTCCATTTTTTTCAATTTTTGGCCTCCACTCAATGTGGAAGAAATCTAGGGTGAAATGAGAAGATTTCTATGTCAAAATGTAGATCTTTCATAAAGAAGATGAAATTAGGAGTTTTTTAGTCCAAAAATATTAAGATTCGCGAGCTAGGAGAAGCCCTAAGAGTCCAATCGTGCAAATGGGGTGAAGAAGATGATGGCTCAAGCATAAAAATGTCTTTGATCCAGTCCAAATCGTGATTTAGAGGGTTGTTCGGACGGTTTAGCCGGTTCGGCGCCTTGGCACTGACTTTGGAACTTAGGCACCATGCTGCGTATATGTCTAACACTTAGGCGCCAAACCAATAATTAGCAAATTTTCATTTTCTTCATTTTTAAAGTGTAAGCACAACAAACTTAAGACTTTCAAACCATAACTAATTTGATTTAACGTCATATAAACAATTAATCATCTTCCAATCATCCATTTACACAAGTATTAAACTCCAAAAGTTCTAATAATCCAAAATGATTCATGCATACTAACAACATAGAGTTACTCACTAATTTAATATAGATTCATTAACACAACTAATGGTTCAATACAAGCACATATACTATCAATCCAACAACAGAAATTAAGCAACTACTAACATAGTTACCAAATCATGCAAAATTAAAGACACACATAATTCAAAGGTTAGCACCTATTTACAAACATATGTAAACATCAAATTCCTCACTTAAACTCTCAACTACTAATAATTGTTGACACTATTATCATCTACTTGTTCATTCCTCGGATGGTGCATGAACAAGTTATAAAACAAAGCATAATGAAATTCTTCAGTAGCTTTCTCTCTAATCCAATTATTATCCTGATAAATCCTCACCTGCGCCTCTTATAAACATGTCAAGTGATTGAAATGGAGTTTGAACTACCAATCCAAATGCTCGAATTGATAATAGATGTTGCTCTACTTGGTATGCATATTCACGATCTCCTCTTCAAATTTCATAATCTTATATGTAATTCTTTCAAGGCTGAGCGCAAGGAACCCGTTGAAGTACGTATGGGTGTCATTGTGCACAAATTTCCTCCCATCAACTCCAAAAGTGTTCTTATTCTCCATTGAATTAAGAAAATCAAAGTTAGCACACCTTTTCTTATCTGAAGATTTTGTCTCTAGACCTTGATACAAAGTGTCAATCGTGATTAAGGTGATTATAAAGGAAAGAAATGGGTTCAAACAACCAAGGGGGCACTTTTCCCACAATTTCCAACTATGGCACTTAGGAGCTAGTTTCTGGCGCTTAGGCTCCAAGCTTACTATAGACTGGCGCTTAGGCGCCAGGTGTTGGCGCTTAGGAGGCTGTGCCCAAATAAGCACCGTTTTGCCTTGCGTCCAATTTTTTCGTCCCAACCTCAACTTGATCATTAAATAAGTGTGTTGCGCATCCTTACATCATGTAGGTCTTAATACAACATTAGATGGTCCATCATAACAACAACAGTCAATCAAAAATCAATCCATATAGATAACAATGGATTGTCTTCCACAAAGCGTTTCGTTTAACGTCGTCAGCCCGAAGTATCCAATGTCTTACTCTGGTTGACCCAACATCAGAATTTCTTCATGTAACAACTTGTTTGCACAAATGTAAGGTTTCAATCGATTTTCGTTTAATTTAATTATCCTTTCAATTTTTTGATCTTTAATATCCACAATACCATATTGTTAGACTTTTATCACAATAAATGGCTCAGAACACCTGGACTGAGGTTTTCTGGAAAATAATTTCTATCGAGTATTGTATAGTAAAACCTCTTGTCCAAGCTCAAAATTCTTTCTTAGAATCTTTCGAACATGTCAAACTTTCATCTGTTCTTTATAAATTTTTACATTCTCATAACATTTAATTATTATTTCCTCGAGCTCATTTAATCGCAACAGTCGTTTCTCGCCAGCAATACAAGTAAGCTCTGGAGTACCTTTATTTTTCGTTCTCCTGGTAGCCTTTTGGACCATCCACTCTTCTTCTAACTCAGTTCCAGTAATCAACAAATCATCTACAATGGGATCTTTGCTAGAAACTAAAACTGAATTGGACACAATTGGGTCTGTAATCTTAATCCCAACACTGTTATTCAACGGTTCCACATTAATATTTTGATTGTCATAATTAATCATGGTATTCATCATCTCTTCATTACAAACCACATTAGTCTTTTCACCACAGTGCATGGTAGTCACCTCTCTTATATTATTATTATGTGCATTGGAAATATGATCACCATGCAACACATCATTATTAATATTCCTTTAATTGCTTTTTTGATTGGCATATGAGTTCTCATTCAAATACAAAAGTAAAGGATTCTCGTTGAGTATTTCCAAACCATTATTTATAAGTGTAGTACCTTGCTTGTTTGGTTTATTAGAACTAGCACCCTTTCTCTTATGAATAACATTCTTAAGATTGGGATTAGCAACAAAGCAATTTGTTAAACAATGTTTGAACATCCGACACCTAGTACAATAAAGTGGCACATATTCCATTTCCACGGCTTTCCAATATCCCGAATTTGAGTGACCAATCCAAATAAAATCATAAAAGGGAAGGGTAACATTCCTTTCAATCAAAATATGAGCCATAGAAGGTCTCGAGCAATTCATATCTGTCTAAGTTATCAATATCAGTTTTAATATTATATCCATATGCTATGCTGCCACTCTCTTTTATTTATATAAATAAAAAAATTAAATCAGGCTTCTTATTTTTCAAAGATATAAACCAATTTATAATATTTGATATTTAGTACATATTAAAAAAAGAATATCCATTATTTGTTTCTTTAATAAATATATGTTATGTATCCTATATGTTCTCTGACAAAGTTAGGAAATTTCTATATTATTAATGCCTAACATAAGGAGAAAAATATATTTTTAAATTAGAATCTATTCTCCTTTTTTTTCATATAGTGGGCGAATGAAGCCTTTTTATCATTCAAAACTAAAAACCGTGAAAAATATAAATCATATTTATCTAAAATATTTGATATCATCTATAATCTTATCAGCATACAACAGATTCTTTTAGTTGTTAATTTTCTCCGTCTCTAAAAAATATGGAATTCCATAAGAGTTTAACGTCTCTTAATAAATCAGTTTTCACTGCACCAAATATCAAAATTATTGAGTCAAATTTCAAGAACACTTCTCCTTGGCGCAATATTGCGGTAACATCATGACTCTCAAAATATTAAAGGGACTTATATTATAGAATCTCCTTACAAAGCATCCTAAAAAAGGAAATCACTAGATCCTAAAAAAGAAAGCACAAATCATGATTCCAATCAACTGCACACACTTCAAAATGGTTACCAAATTTTTCTCTTCTCAATTTAATCAATAAAAAAATCCTAAGTATTTATATTTTGTGCATAAACTTTTTAAAAGGTGTGAACATTTTTCGAGTCTATTGTTTAAAGTGATAGTGATATAGATTGCAATGCTATTAGTAGATTCAAGTTGGTTGGTTGAAGTGGAGGAATGCTTTAGGCCAATCGATGACAGAAAATTACCGCTTAGACTGAAAGGAAAATTAAATAAGATGGTGGTGAGACCTGGTACGCTCTATGACGTTGAATGTTGGCCTTTAAAAGAGAAGCATAAAATTAAATTAAGTGTTGTCAAGATGAGAATGCATAGGTGGATGAGTGGCTCTACACATAGAGACAAAATCGTAATGAATATATATGTGATATGGTTGGTGCAACTACAGTGTCGAAAAAAATTAGAGAGAGTCCTCTTAGATGGTTTGGTCACATTAAATGTCAACCATCCGATGATCTTATTAGGAATAGAAGTTTTAGATTCGACCTGTGTTAAGAAAGACAGAGGTAGACTTAGAATGACATGGGCATAATGTATAAAAATGATCTTAATTTATTAGAATTAAATGAAAATATGACACTCAATAGGACGCAATGGAGAAAAAGGATTCATTTAGCCGACCCCAACCCCACGGATAAAGGTTTGTTGTTGTTGTTGCTGTTGCATAAATTTTTAGATCCGACACAACCTTTATTGCACTAAACATCAAAGTTATTGAGCCAAAATTTTGACAATTCTCTTCATTGACTCAATATAGTCGGATAAATATATTCTTTTCGAGACAGCCTTTCTAAAACAAGAACTCTAACTTTTTAAGGAGTTCTTAGAGAGATTAGTATAAATTAATCCTATCAAGCTAGATGATGCTTGAATATAAAACTTCAATAGAGAAGTATAAATGTTGTTCATTGAAGTTGGCCCGCTAAACTTGAAATTGCACTCTCTGCATAACTTTTATACTAGTTAGCTATTTGTCGACTAACCCTAAATATTATGATGTGTAAGATTGCATAGGTACATATTTTATGCAAAAGTGCAATTAATTTTTTCATCTCTTAATGCCCTTGTGCTATCTTAAATCTAAGTCTACTCTAAAACTTCTATGGTAGCTTTTAGTCAACCTTGTTAACTTTCCCTAAAGTGTGATGATTCGACATAAGTGAACATTATCTTCATGCTTTTTATTAGGATTAGCCTAATCACACCATAATTTGACCTAACACCTTAGTTAAATCTATCCTTAGGAAACATTAATGCGGACTCCCTTAAGTTGCAATATGACTTATTTTAACTTAGTGTTTCTTAATAATACATAAATGGTAGAAGGCTAATAAGGTTCAATCAAGGATGTTAATATTTAATTAGGAATGGATGGAAAGTTATAGGATTAGAGGAGAAGTGGAGAAAGTATGTGGTATGGTTTATAGGCTCACAAATATCTTATAAAACCCTAGTCGATATTTCTAGGAATAGGATTTTTTAGAAAGCCATGGGTTGAGTTTCGTAATTTAAGGAGAGGTTCAGTGTTTGATAATTAGATTTAGAAGAGTTTAGAGTTTATTCGGTGATTTTAAATAGATGCTTGTGAGGACATGGAACCCTGACTAGGGTTTAAAAATTGTGAAGTGGTCAAAGGATAATTCTCTTTAAGATTCCTTTTGTATAATGGTGTTGGGGTTTTTGTGAGTGTTAAGGTTAAATAAAAATGGTAATAAACAAAAAAATGAGGTGATTTAAAGTTTCTAATATAGAAACAAAAATTAAATAACATGAAGCATTCAAGTACTAAACTAAATTACATGAGAAAGTGCGATAAACCTTTGCCTCCACCTATTAGAGAATGACTTTTGTGTCGTAAACAAAAGTATCATCCAATAATTCTAGGTCCAAGGAAATAAAAGTGAAAAGTAAAATTATTCAATAAATTTTTATATAGGGTACCTAGGGAATTCAAAATGCCTCGAATTCAAACATAAAACTTTAAAAATACCCATCAAATCGGTGCAAAAATCATGGACACACAACGATTATGTTTTTTTTTTAAATTTGGTAGGAAATAAATTGTAAATTATGATAAAATGCACTTTATAGCTGGGTCGTCAACCGCTTCGGGTAATACTTAAACCCGACTCATCAAACTCGCATAAAATACACACCCACAAAACTTTATTTCTCTACTCCCTCTTCTTCCATCTGAATGGAAGTGATCAAGCTAGCTACCCATAGTTCTAGTAGTTCGCTCTGAAGACTCACCACTTTAGCTTAGAGAGTATCCATATCATCATAGAGGACTGCCAACTCCTCCTTTTTTATTTGATATGACAATCTATCTCTAAAGGCCCACAGTCCGAGCAAAGGGGTCCATGGTCTTGTCCATGCGTCAGATCAATGACTCGTATGAGCCCTGTAGAATATTTGTTTCCTCCTTAAGGTCAACAAAAGGCAGTTGATGGTTAGATGCCACTATGACCAGGGTAGGGATAGAAG
>NW_018165408.1:60604-103286 GCF_001263595.1 Phalaenopsis equestris
GGGGGGTGTGTGTGTTATGTAAAACTTCGGGGAATGGTTTCTGATGAGCCATTTTATTAAGCAGTATTGCTATTTCAAAATTGTCCAATGCTGGAGCCCTCACTGTTACTAGTTCAGCATTTCAGATTGTCTAACGCTGTGCATTCATTGTCTGTCATATGCGCAGGTATCTGCTTAGGAAAAGTGCTTTAGAATTGTTTATTGTTGATCGGACTAACTTCTTCTTTGATTTTGGGGTAAACTAATGTGAATTAATAATCTATTCATTTTCTTCCTGGTTTTTGTTTGTTGGCTAACTATTTCCACCAAAATTTCGCTGGAAATATATATTTCAGTCCACTGAAGTACGTAAGGATGCCTATCGTGCTATTGTTCAAGCACAACCTCCTCATTTGGGCAACATTTATTTGGCAACACAGGTTGGAAAAGTCCTGTACCGGCATAATTTTACTTTAAATTACGTCTCACTTTCCTTCATTTTCTTATTGCAGAGGCCTGACCAACTATTTAAGAGGAGCCAGCTTATGGAGAAGTGGGCTCGGTGGGAGGTAAACTTCATGATATTTTATCATTCTTGTATCACACTCTATTGTCATCTCTTTGGCATTGATATTTTTTTCATGTAGATTAGTAATTTTGAGTATCTTATGGAACTGAACACAATGGCTGGACGCAGTTACAATGACATTACGCAGGTTTGTGTCCTTTTGATTAATGAGTGAGCATTATGGCGGTGTTATTTCTTCTATATGGTACAGTGATTTACCAACTAGTGAAATAACTGTTTGCAGTACCCGGTTTTCCCATGGATCTTAGCTGATTACTCTTCAAAGACATTAGATCTTAGTGATCCTTCCTCGTATCGAGATCTCTCAAAGGTAGAAACCATTATTTAATTCTACTTTTATATGATCAATTATTACTAACTTGATTAATGGGCGCTATGAATTGCAGCCTGTTGGTGCATTAAATCCAGAAAGGTTGAAGAAGTTCCAAGAGAGATACTCTGGTTTTGACGATCCTGTTATACCCAAGTTCCACTATGGCTCCCATTATTCTACTGCAGGAACTGTAAGCCTTCATAAGCTACATTCGTTCTAACCAAAAAAAAATGGAGCTACATTTATTTCACAATGTCCGGAATACGCAACATAAGTTAACCTGAATGCTTGTGTTGCCTATTTATTGCAAAACTAAGTGAATGTAGATTATCTAATTCAGGTTTGAATCTTGTTATTGGCAGTATTACTCTGAAAGCGTGAAAATGCATGCACATCATATATAGTGGATAAAAATGTTTCGGTTTAGTTTTATAAGAAAATGAAAACTGTGTATATATGATGAATGGATTTTTCAATTTGTTTGAGAAGTAGCATGCTCCATATGTTAAATTTTAGTTTATTGTTTATTTATGAAGTGGCGAATGATTGTGCCATTTGCTTCCTCCCTTGATGCCGGAATTAGGTTGAATTTAGCAGAAACACGAAAGCAAACTTTTTAATTTAGAAATAGGGTTACAACACGGCACAAATTGGAAAGGGGGAAACAATAACAATCCAATCCCCGATTACGACCGAAAGAGAAGATCCGAGGATGGTGATGGTGTCAAGGGGGAAGGGGGAAGGGTTGTAGGGTAGTATGGAAGGTTGGGGAAGTGAGGGAGGATGGCGGAAAGGTTGGACAGCATGTAACGGGAGTCAGGACAGCTGGTTCGCTTACTAGACAACAGGTTGCGGGGCTGGATAGCAGGCTTGGAGGGTTTGGACAGTAGGTTGGATGGTTGGAAAGTGGTTTGGAGGCGGTTGGGGAAGGGTTGGAGTGGTCGGTGTTAAGGGAAGTAGTTGAGGCAAGTTAGGTAAGATAAAATGGGAAGATACGTCACCACCTCGAAGTAGGATACAGCCAGAGCACCATCACCTTCTCGAATACAACCCTACAAAAGGGAAGAAGACTCCACATTGGAAATATGACAAGCAAACACATCAAAACGTAACTCTAAACTCAGAAAGCAAGTATTTAAATAAGCCTAATTAGGTGGGAAACAAGAAAGGAAATACGAAGAGAAAGGAAGGAGGAGAAAAGGGCAGGCGGCAATGCCGCTTTCCCCAAACGCTGCTCGATTCAAGCGGGTGACGTGAAAGGGAAGCCACACGGGCCGCTTGATGTCGCTCGACACTTTGGATGTATGGACCTAGTCCCCTATACCAGCCATCAATCGGCTGGCTTTGTTTCCCTCATCTGTGTGGGAAACTACCTCACCCACGTCAGTTTCCCTGGTTGGGAGAGCTTCGACCTCATTCATTGATGCTTCTGGTTCCTTCTCTCTAATCCTGGCGGCAGTTGGGTCCCACTATCAGCCAGAGCATCGATGAAGTAGGCATCACTTGTGCGCCCATGTCCCCATCGATCAGCGCTCCAGAAACTGTATTGTTGAATCCTCCCAAGGTAACCCATGGTCAAGCCCTACAGATGTGCCGCGAGAGCAACTTGAAACTTCATGCCTGGTGGAGTTGGTGGTATAGTGTCGACTGCGAGATCCTGACATCTTCTCTGGTGCAATTGTCCCATGTCTGAAGTCGGTGTCTCAGTCCTCTCATTCTGTGTCGTCATTAGAGTTGGCCCCACTGACGTCGCTCTGTTGGTATGAGTTCCAGTGATCTCGAGCTTTGTTGAAGGGAGTAGAATGATGTGTTTCACCTCCTTGGTAAATTTGTATGTGTTTTTGAATTCATCGTGCTGGGCCTCCAGTCAAACTGCCATGATCGTCCCAACAAGAGGTGGCAGACATCCATTGGGAGCACGTCACACCAGTCTTGGTCCCGCAGCTGGCCTCCCATCGAGAACTCTATTAAACATCTTCAGTCAATGCGGATTCACTTCTCCTTTAGCCACATCAGTGAGTACGGTCGGGAGTGCCTCTGAGTTTTGAGTCTCAATTTCTCTAATGTCTAAGTCAATTTCATGTTCTTGTTGCTCCCGCCGTCGATGATAAGACTGCATACATTTTTGTTTGCGGTGCAGCTGGTGTAGAAAATGTTGTGGCCAAGCCACTACAGATCCCTCGTGTCCTCATTATGCAGGGCTCGTCGAATTACGAGTGCCTCTCTTTCATCTGGTGAAAATTGGTACACCTCACCCTATTCTTTAACCTTCTCATGGTCGCTAACCTTTTGCACAAAGCCCTGATCAATAAGTGTGAATACTCTGCTCATGGGACAGCTCGAGGCTATGTGGCCGTAATCGTGACATCTAAAACACTTCCTGGCCGGTACAATATTGGAGGAGCTACCTTGCTCTTGTTTCTTCCTGCTCTCATCCTGAGTGTCATTCCCTTGTTCGGGCTTGCTATTTTCTCTTGACGTACCCTTGTCAGTCGTGATAATTATGGGTGACTACCCGCTTGAAAGTTGCTGCCTAAAGGATGTTTGTTGCTGCTCTGCTTCTGCAATCTCTCCACCTTCAAGACTAGCGTCTAGACATCCCCAAGCATCCAGTACGACTGCAGTTGCACCACATTGCAAATAGTATGCTTCAAATCCCCAAGGTATCTAGCTACGGTATACTCCTCTGGTTCTCTCAATGCGCACTTCAGCTGTAAGTGGTCGAACTGGGCTGTGAACTCCTCCACTGAAAGATATCACTGTTGCAGATTGTGGAGCTTCAGAAACATGTCCTGATGGTAATGAGGGTGAAGATATTTCTTCTGAATGGCTTTTTTCATTTTCTCCCACTTGGCAATCTTATCATTTCCTTCACGTTTTCTTTTCCACTGTATGTTCTCTCACCATATGGAAGCACTCTTCTTCATCTTAATAGTAGCTAGTTTGACCAACTTATCTTCTGACACATTTTTATACTCGAATATCTGCTCAACAACTTGCAATCAATCAATGAATTCATTTGGATCCATGCCTCCCTCAAACTTCGGTAAATTCACCTTGATTTCGTTGTTTTTGTGTCCTTCAAATGACATCTCTCGGAAATTCTCCCTTTGGGAGGGATTCAAATATCCCTCTCTTGGACTTCTTTGATACTGGATTCTGAAAGGCCTTGGTCTGTCTTCTTCATCGCTGAAATTATCCCTATGGAAGGTATTTGGATCTTCTTCCCTTCGCCTCTCCAGATCTCGGTCGAGGGTAACCTTTTATTGTGTTAACTCTTCAATTTCCGCAAGCCTCTGTTAAAGGTGACAGAGCTCTCGCCATATCTCTTCCTGGGTAGATTCAGACATATTTCTCCTTGGTGATATGACTAGGGATTAAGGAATAGGAAAGAAAAATTTTTTGTGGGGTTAGGGTTTGGGTTGTGGAAAGAAAATTATTTGGTGGTGGTAGGAGGGGGTTTATGCAATTGATGGCGGGCGCAGAGTAGTTTAGATTTACTTATTTTGAAAATCAACAATAGAGATTTGGGATTTGGGGCTATGGTTTGGGGAATAGGTTGATGCTAGGAAACCCTAGGATAGGAATAGGATTAGACCAGCTCTGATCCTAAATGATATCGGTATTAATCCAAACCATAATAGAAAAAGACTATTATTATTGAATGTAAATAAGCGGTTACAACTCGCGCACTGAAAATGAAATTACAACAAGCACGACACACAAACTCAAAATAGGGTTGGATTTAAGGTGGTGGTGGCGATTGGTTAGGGTTATGAAGGTGGCGGTTGCAAGGGAGAGTCAGTTAGCAGCGTGTGTAGCAGTGGGGTTGCTGTCCGGGGTGGTGGCAGCAAGCTGGAGGGGGTAGGGAAGGCTGGAAGCTGCAGAAATATAGTAGATCCTTGCTCTTCTATGCTGTGGAAGCAAGGGTGGAGGCAGAAAACTGTTGGAATACAGCAATTGCTTTCTGTTCTGGATGACGACAACAAGGTAAGGCGACCAGGGACCGATATGGAAGCACAGGGACGGGTAGAAAAAGGATAGATATAGCCGAAGCACCATCGCCTCTGAGGATACAACCCTAGAATGGGGAAAAATGACTTCACATAGGAACCTGAAATCTTAAAGCAGCAATAACTAAACCCTAAATCCAGAAAACAGCAATTTAAAGATTCTCACAAAGGAAAAGCAGAAAAGGAAAGCTCTCATAAAGAAATCATAGAAATTGAAGGTGGGAAGGGGGCTGGCAGCATTGCCGCCCCCTATATTGGCTGCCCAGTCCAGTCGGGGCCTGCATCCGTGGTCTTCCCGCACCCTCGTCTGGGATTTTCCCACAGTCGTGTGGGTTGAAGCTGCACCCGCATCATTATTGACTGGATTGCCAGTGTTTTTATCTTTCCTTCCGATAGTATCTTAGATTTTAGGGTTTGGGTTATAGCTATTTTTTTCCTGCTCTTGAAAACAGCAGCTGCTTATTGGTTAAATGATTGAATGGCTTATTATATTTTTGTGATGGAAATAGCTGTTTTGTGCTATATTTTATCTTCGTATTGATTTTCTTGTATTGTTCTTTCCAGGTTATTGGTGACGTCCTAAGGATTCGCCAGATCCTAACCAATTTAATTAGGTAAAAGCCACTTCAAGACATGTTCTTTAGCTTGTACAAATGTTTCGAACTTTAGATCTAGTCACTTTAAACTTACTATTATAAAACTGGACTTGAGAATTAATTTTGCAACCACATTAAACAAATCCCACTAACACTCACACAAGTCATTGCAATATAATTAATAGTAAATTTTAAAGTTCTCTAGATTCCCTTGTAAAAAATAGTGAAAATAGTATTTGGGTTAACAAAAAAATAATTTAGAAATTGAAAGTTATTTTTGGCACATATTTTTCTTGTCTGAATTTTCATTTCTACCGTCATTTGCATATAATATTTTCAAATTGAATTAGGGATACTTATTTTAAGGGCGAGAAGGATGATTTCATAGCGCTTAAACATAGAAGCAGTAAATATTTTTGCAAACTGCCGTGGCCAAAAAGTTATGCAACTATTCGTTTTCTCTCTCTCCCTTCTATAAGTTGACTCTCCTTTCTCTCTTCATCTCTCCCATCAAACTCCCTTTTTTTTATTACATGCATGGCATGCATTTCCATTGATTTTATCTTTTCATTTTACATATTTTCATAACTTTTCTCTTTTCATTATGGATCAATAGTATTGCATGTATAACCAAATAGACATCATGGCAATGATTATCATCCTTTTCTTGCCTTTGATGGAACACTAGGCCTTTGCATATTTTTAGATTGGTTATCTGACCTAGAAGCTTATTTCAATATATATGACTTATCAGATACAACAACAACAACTACAAAGCCTTAATCCCACTATGTGGGGTGTGGGGTCGGCTACCATGAATCCTTTTTCTCCATTGCATCCTATTTAGTGTTATATTTTGATTTAGTCCTAATAAATTAAGATCATTTGTAAACAATTGGTTATTCATTATCAGATATTCATAAAATTTCGTTTGTTGTCTTGGTTGAAAGATTTTGCTAGATAACTTTTGTAAACAATTGGCAGGCCATAGCTCCTGCTTTGACATGAAATGCATGCTTAGAAAAGAATTCTTTTGCGTGAAATAAACTTTCTTATACTAGTTAACGTTATTGTTTCAAAATGTGAGGACACAATGTTCATGTTATATATTAGGCTTGTTTTATGGGCGCATAATCTACATTTTATTATACATATGCAAAATCCTAATTATTCTATTTCCTCATATTTAATGGATGTTATTTCTACTGTCTCTCTACTCTAATCACGTCTCTCTATTGATAAATATTTTTAATCTATATTTCTAATTTGACCACATTTTCACTTTAATGTTCTCATTTTTATCACACATCATTTAACTATCATTGGTATGGTTTCACATGGTCATAGCCATAATGTAACATTATTTAAGTGCACATTTATGTTAAAGGAGACGTGTTACGAATGAACCGTAACGATCTTTATGATGTTCAGAATGCTAATTTTAGTAGTTTACATCATACAGTATTGAACCCACGTTTCTTTCCCTTTGATGTAGTCACTATTATATTTTCAAAATGGCTGTAATTAGGAGCTCTATTGCATTGTTAGATGAATTTAGCATCTCAGTTTTTGCACTTATTAACTGAACTGGATGTATTTGCATATTTCTTTCCAGCAACGCAGTGAAGTTCACACATAAAGGAAAAGTGGGAGTAAACCTTCAGTTGCTATCAGAACAATATCCAGGTCGTTCAATAGCTCAAATTCCTCCTGCTGAGAGTTCTCGTTCTGGCTTTATAAAAGGGAACTTTCTGAAATCCCAAAAATGCAGTAATAAAGGAATAATACATAGTAGTGACGACAAAGAAGATTGTGGTAATGGCAATAATGCTTCGGAATCAGCATCTTTGGCATTTGTGGAGAAACATCAGCCATGCGAAAAGATCGTGTTTCTTCACTGTGATGTGTATGACACTGGGATAGGAATACCAGGTGATGCATGCTTATTAAAATTTTTATAAATGGGAATTTTCACATGTTTTAATTTTTTTAAATTTTTTTCTCAGAATACTAACTTTCGGCTGCCTATTTTTCATATAGAAAAGGCATTGCCTTCACTGTTCAAGAGATATATGCAAGTAAGCGCAGATCATGCACGAAAATATGGTGGAACAGGACTTGGACTTGCGATTTGCAAACAACTGGTATGATGCACCAATGGCTTCTTATTTTTTTAATTATATGTTGTTATTGCTCTCTGTATAATTCATTGCAATAGTTTGTAAAAGTATGTAAGTTCATAAGTAATGCAACTTTTGCACGCGACTTTGTCTTGATGTAGAAATAAACTGTGCACTATTGTGTTAACCGCAAAATTTACTACAGTTGTACCCATTGGGCGTTGAATTTAAGAAATCCTGTATAGAAGAGTTCACAATATTATTGTAACCAATGAAGGAGAAAAAATTGGTGAATTTTCATTATATGCAGCTATAGCATATTTTAAAATAAGTGGGTGATCCCAATATCTGAAAGCTGAATTTTATGGAACGGTATTCTGTTTTTGTTTACCCAGTTCTCTTTGGAACAGTGCTCTAACAAGTTAAGGCAGATTAAAAATGCCAGGAAGGATGCCTTCCAATCAATTTTTTTGCTTCAAATTACGTTATATTTGTTGTTTTTTGGTTTTTATTTGATGAGTAAAATTTTTATTCATTTTCATACATATCACCTAATTTCTATTTATTTATGTAACACCTAAACTTTGATTTTTACATTTATACCACCCAAATCTTTCATATCACATAAAAAATTCCACCATTTTAACATTTAAAAAGTAAAATGCCCCTTTCATACATAGGTAAGGTTGGATGTACGTAAAGATTAAATGTTAGGGGTTAGATATGTAAATACTTAGGATTTGTGTGGTTTGTTTGTAAAATTTAGGTTTTATAGTGGTTTCTTGTTTTACCCTAACTCTTTGTTACTTTGGAGATAGGTAGAGCTGATGGGTGGACGTCTTACAGTAACCAGCCAAGTAAATTGTGGTTCAACATTCACATTTATATTGCCATGTAAGCTTCTTCAAAAGCAAGATGGCTCAGACGATTCGGATGGCGAATCTACCATGTCTCGTTGTGAAGCTAAACGGGCTACCGATTTTGATGAACTCGATGGATCATTTCTATTCAAAACATGCTCTCTGAGTAATGCTTTCTCTTTCTGTGCTTCCCCTGCTGGCAAATCTAATCTGCGGCACACTGCTACAGTGAGCGCTTCAATTGCAGACAATGGTTTTTTTGAAGAGTCAGGTTCAGATTCTAATTTCTGTAGCAAACCAAATGAGGAAGATCTGCCTGAATTTTCTCAGGGAACTACACCAGATAATAAAAATGAAGTAGAAATATTTAACATAAAAGAGAATTTGGATTCAGACATTGCACATAAGGTTTTATATGCAACATGTTCACTATCAGGATCTGTATTGGAGGACAAATCAGATCAAATCTGTGAAGCAGAGAAATCATGTCAACAGTGTAAGCTAGAAAAAGAAGAGAATGATAAGATTACATCAAATGGGAGTTCGAAATTTCCTAGTACTTGCTCACAACCTATGATTCTTCTTGTCGAAGATAACAGAATCAATATAATGGTTGCAAAGTCTATGTTAAAGCAGCTGGGTCACAAGATAGATGTCGTGCATAATGGATTGGAGGCAATTTATGCTGTTCAACGGACTCACTATGACCTTATTCTAATGGTGAGGATCAAAATTCCATTTTTTACTATTAAAAGAATTTGATATCACCAAAAATTGATGGTTTTTATATTATTAGTTGGCAAATTTGATATATTCTTTGGTTAAAATTTGCTTCTTTGTATAATTTGGTTTTTCCACAAGATAAAATTTCCATGGTTAGATTTGAATCTTGTAATTATAAATTTGATATTACTAGTAACAATTTCTATTATGTTTTTAAATCGAAGGGAAGGAAATAATCTACTCAACTGGAATATCTATAAATGATTATATTCATTGTTACATTTTCCATTTCATCATTAAAACGAGTTAATACCTTGTAAACATTGTTTCTATTTGAGAGTTAATATGTATTGTGCGCTATAGTTTAGTACTGCAAAATATTTCTTAGAAACTTTAATGCTGTAAAATATGTGCCTTGTCACATGAGTTGTCCGCTTGATATTCTTTGCGTCTTGGAAATTTCTGTCAGTTCTTTGGCTTTTATTAAGGTTAACATTTTGAACTACACTAGGATGAATTTTCTTTATTATGATATCAATAATTGTTTTCCCTACTTATGCTCAGGATTTTAAGAAATTACGTCGGTTATATTTGTTTGTGTCTTGCACACTGGATGTTCTTTGCACTTTGGACAACAACAACAACTACAACAACAACAATACCAACATGTCCATTTAATTCTCATCCAATAAAAATTTTCTTCAAGAAATATCATTTGCATTAAGTCTTCCAAGTCATTCCAAAATTTGTCTTTACACCCTAGATCTAAACCTACTTGAGGAGCATAAGTACTTATAATATTAAAAATCTTAATATGGTAATCTTAAGGGCTATAATTATTTCTCCCACTCTATTAATTTTTACAACATTATCTTTCAAACTCTTATCTATAATTACACCTACACCATTTCTAGTGCGACTCTTACCAGAATGCCAAAGTTCAAAACCTAAGTCATCAATCTCCTTAGCCTTTTCTCCAACCAATTTAGTTTCTTGAATACATAATATATTATTCTTTCTATGAATCATAATATCAATTAATTCCATTAATTTATCATTTGAGAGTACCTATATTCCAAGATCCTATCCTAATATTAATTTCATTTGTTTTATGAACTAACTTCTTTACCCGCATCCGTCCGTAATGTGGGAATCCTTGCTTATTTGACACACACCCAGACGCCGGTTTAACGGCCCTTGCACACTTTTCACTGTATTCAGGCTATACAACACGTCGCTTCCAGGGGATGCCCTAACACTTACACAGATCAAAAGGATTCATGACATGATTTTTTCGACTAGTTTTACGCTGGTTGTCGACTACCTAAAGCAACCCTCCACTTTTTACATCCAGGCTTGGGATCAACAATGACAATGTTCTATACAATAAAAAAAGAAGAAAAGTTCAAACATCTATATTTTTACTTCCTTTCAAGAGCAAATTAACACCGAAACTTCAGTTTTATAAATTGTCTTATGCACTTTTTTTATCACCATTTTATTGTTATTACCCAATTGGCTTTTAGTTATATTCACCGAGAAAGCTTTTTCTTTTCTTTTCCTCTCCTTTTAAGATTTTACGCACTTTATGCTTATTGTTAAAATTGACAAGAGTTTATTTGCATCATAAGTGGAAATAACCTTTTATAGTACAAAATTCAGATTGTCTCCTTAAATGGGAGAAGCCTTATTTTCTCACAGAAATTCTGAACTAAATTTTTAATCTTCATTGCACATAAAAGATACCACCATTAAGTTAATCACATCAAAGAAAAATGTATTTTTTACAATGTTTATGATGCAAGATGATGAGATTTCCCATACTGTTTTTTGATCACTTTGAAGTACTATTCTTCATCTTAGATTCTATTGATTAAATTAAATTCACTAGTGTAGTCTTAAAATCGTGCAGGATGTTTGCATGCCAGTGATGGATGGCCTGCAAGCTACTAAACATATACGGTTTTTCGAAAAACATGGCTACTGGGATGCTGCTGTAACATGTCCGGAATCTCCAACAATATCTATAGGTCCGAAGAAGTGTGAGAAGAGGACAACGATCATCGCTGTAAGTTGTTCGTCTTTGATTTCAGGATAAATTATAGGGGTATCTGCATAGATACCATCCAATCCCCTATATATTTACACATCTAACACCTAAACTTTATTTTTTATATTTATGCCACCAAATCTTTCATATCACATAAAAGATATCACCATTTAACTTTTAAAAAGCCAAGTACGCCCTTTCTTGTATAGGTAAGCTGGTATATTTGTAAAAATTGAAATTTAGCTGTAAGAAATTTAAATACATAGGAATTGAGTGGTATGCATGTAAATCTTCCTAAATTGTATCTCATGAACTCTTTTATTTTTTATGTTCCTTTCATGGTTTGTCTGAATATTATCAATTTAGTTACTATTGGACAATTACTCCTTGCTTCTTGTCTGCTACGAATTTATTAATATCTGTGACGCATATGATCTACTATGTGGAACCCGACCATCACGGAAGGCCATTATTTTACGGTTTATTTCTTAGAATTTTAATTATGACTCAAGGAGCTTTGGTTTCCTTTGTCTTCCTGCTTATGGTGCAGTTCCTCCAACCTAACTGGAAGCTCTATTTTTTTAAAGGCCGTTTGGGATCTGGTTTATTTCTTATTTTCTATTTTTTATGATATTCTATTTTGTTTATCAACATTACCAATTCCACAATCCCAATTTTGAGGTGCAAAAAATTGAAAGTTGCATTAGTGGACATCCGAGTAAATTTTTTTGTCGAAAAACTGACAAATCATTAAATCATTGTGTCAATGCAAGGGTTTCTCCTAGAAGTAGCTCATTGTATGACCTAAATACAGTAAACAGTGTGCAAGGGTTGTTGCACCGACGCCTGAGTGTATTTGTAAGTAGGAGTTCTCATATCTTGGATGGATGCGGAATAAAATGTTAGTCCATGAAACTAATATTTAGGATAAAAACATGAAATATAGGTACTCTCACAGATAAATTAATGAAATTAATATATTTTAGGATTTTTAGATAGATAAATATATTATGTATTCAAGAAACTAAATGTGTTGGAGAAAAAACTAAGAAGATTGATAACTTAAGTTTTAGACTTTAGTTTTCAGATATGAGTCGTACTAGAAATAGTGTGAGTGTAATTATAAATAAAAGTTTGAAAGATAATGTTGTAAAAAATAATTAAATTAAAAATAAAATTATAGTTTTAAAGATTGTTTTCGATACTATGATTATTAATATTATAAGTGCATATGCTCTCTTAAGTAGACTTACAGTATTTGTTCAAAAAAAGAAATTTTAGAATGACTTAGAAGAACTAATACGAATGATACATCTTGAAAAAAAGGTTTTTATTGATGCAGATTTAAATAAACATGTTGATAGAGTGTTAGAAGATTTTAGAATTATTAATGATGACTATGATTTTGGAGCGACTGATAAAGAAAGAGAGTCATAATAGATAATGGATTTTATTTTAGCTTAACATTGCTATTATCGGGTCCCAAGACCCGGATGCGAAAAGTGGAGGGTTGTGTTAGGTAGTCGACAGCTAATATAAAATTTGTCGAAAACTAATGACATAAACCTTTAAATCCTTGTGTAAATGCTAGGGCATCATTTGGAAGCAACGTGTTGTGTGACCTAAATAAAGTGAAAAGTGTGCAAGGTAGCTAATATAAAATTTGTCGAAAACTAAGGACATGAACCTTTAAATCCTAGTGTAAATGCTAGGACATCATTTGGAAGCAACGCGTTGTGTGACCTAAATAAAGTGAAAAGTGTGCAAGGGCTGCTACATCGGCGTGTCAAATAAGCAAGAGTTCCCACATTGCAAACGGATATGAATATAGATATTAGTCTATGAAACTAATATTAGGTTAAGATCTTAAAATATAAATACTCTCACAGGTAAAATAATGGGATTCATTGATATTATGGTTCATATAAGATAAATATCTTATATACTCTAGAAACTAAATGGGTTGGAGAAAAGACTAAGGAGATTGACAGTTTAAGTTTTAAACTTTGGTAGTCTGGTAAGAGCCACACCAAAAATGATATGTGTAATTATAGATAATAGTTTGAAAGCTAATATCATAAAAATTATTAGAATTAGAGATAAAATTATAGCCATAAAGATTATTTTTAATACTAAGATTTTTAATGCTACAAGTATTTATGCTTCTTAAGTTGGTTTATATATATATTCAAAAGAAAAATCTTGGAATAACTTAGAAGAATCAATACAAATGATACCTATTGAAGAAAAAAATTTATTGGAGGTAAGTTAAATGGACATATTGGTAGAGAGAGAATATTTTAAAATATTCATTATTGTCACGGTTTTAGAGTGATTAATGAAGAAGGTAGAAACATATTAAATTTTTTTTTAGCGTATGATTTTGTTATTGCTAATATTTATTTTGAAAAATATATTAGCATATTCTTACTTTTAAGAATGAATCTAATAAAATACAAATTGATTAAATTCTTATGTGAAAAAGAGATGGTCTAGAGTGTAAAGATTGTAAGGTTATTCCAAGTGAAAATTTAAGTACTCAACATTATTTATTAATTATAGATTGTAAGGTGAAGAGTTGTAAGATAAATAATACGAGAAAATATTGCGTAGAATTAGATGGGGGAATCTAAAAGACATAAATTAAATTATTTTGACAAACTTCAAGATTTCAAGATTTGATATGTTCAACAAAAACTATTAAACAAGTGATAAAAAATGTACTTGAAGAATCAAAAGAAAATTTTTTTATAAATAATAATAGTTTGTGTTGGAATAATATTGTGCTTGAAAAAATAAAATAAAAGAATTGTTATAAAAATTATGGTTTAATGTAAAAGCTTAGAGAATTCAGAAAAATATAAAGCGTTCATAAGGAGTCTAAAAAGCAATTTGTAATGCTAAAAATTATCCTTATAGTGATCTTTATAATAAATTAGTTATTAAAAAGGGTGAAAACTATTTATATAAACTTGCCAAACAAAGAGAAAAGAAAAGTAAATATTTAATTCAAGTAAAACGCATTAAAAATGAAAATAAAAAATTACTTTTCTTAGAGGAAGATATTCAACATAGGTGGGTGAGCTATTTTGATAAAATTGTAAGTGAAGTTTATAAAAATATGATCGACCTTAGTGATTTTAATATTATTAATAATAATAAAACGTTTTATTTTTACCGCCGCATTAGTGAAAAAGAAGTTGGGGAGACTTTAAAGAAAACCAAGGTTGAAAATTAAGACATGAAGATATCTCAATTTAAGTGTGGAATATTTAGGAGATTCGAGAGTTTCTTGCCTTATTAAACTCTTTAATATTCTCTTAAAAACTAAATAGATGCCTGAGAGGTGGAGGAAGTATATTTTGGTCCTCATTTTTAAGAATAAAGGGGTTGCACAAAAGTGTGCAAATTATAGAGGAATTAAGTTGATATGTCATACTTTAAAATTATGGGAGAGGATAATTGAACATAAGTTAAAATGTGATACAAATATTTCTCATAATCAGTTTGGATTTATGTTGGAAAGGCTCACTATGGAAGCTATACATTTATTGAGAGGTTTGATTGAGAATTACAGAGAGAATAAAGAGGATCTACATATGATTTTTATTGATTTAGATAAAAGCTTACGATAAGGTTCCAAAAGAAGTTTTTTGGAGAGTTCCAGAGAAGATGAGTGCTCATATGACTTATATTTAAGTCATTAAAGACATGTATATTAAAGTTATCTTAAAGTTATTACTTGTGTTCGAACGGGATGATTGACCAAGTTTTTTTTTTGGAGAGTTCCAGAGAAGATGAGTGCTCATATGACTTATATTCAAGTCATTAAAGATATGTATATTAAAGTTATCACTTGTGTTCGAACGGGATGATTGACCAAGTTTTTTCTTATTTTAGTTGGATTACATCAATTATTGGTTTTAAGCCGATATCTTTTTTGCTTTAGTTATGGATGCTCTTACTGGACATTTACAAGAGGATGAACCTTGGTGTATGCTTTTTGCTGATGATATCATTCTTTTGGATAAGAATAAGAGAAAAAGTTTAGGAAAAACTTGAACTATGGAGGTCTACGTTGGAGTTTAAAGGCCTTCATTTGAATAGATCAAAAATTGAATACAGGGAATGTAATTTTAGTAGTAGTAGCTCTATTGGCAGAATTGTAACTATGGGTGATTAACTCATTAAAAGGGAATAAGTGAAAAAGTTTAGGAAAAACTTGAACTATGGAGGTCTACGTTGGAGTCTAAAGGCCTTCATTTGAATAGATAAAAAATTGAATACAGGGAATGTAATTTTAGTAGTAGTAGCTCTATTGGCAGAATTGTAACTATGGGTGATTAACTCATTAAAAGGTGTGAACGTTTTAGATATCTTGGGTCTATTGTTCGAAGTGATGGTGATATAGATGTGGATGTTTTTAGTAGAATTCAAGTTGGTTGGTTGAAGTGGAGGAATGCATCAAGACTATTCTGTGATAGAAATGTATTGCTTAAACTAAAAGAAAAATTTTATAAGATGATGCTGAGACCTGCAATGCTTGATGGAGCAGAATGTTGTTCTTTAAAAGAGAATCATAAAACAAAGTTATGTTTTGCTGAGATGAGAATGCTGAGATGGATGAGTTGCTTGGCACTGAGAGGCAAAATGCAAAATAAATATATCTGTAATAGGATTATTGTAGCTCCAGTGGCGGACAATATTAGAGAGATTCGTCTTAGATGCTTTGGTCACATTAAACGTCGACCATCTGATGATCCCGTTAGGAGAGTACATGTTTTAGATTTGACTTATGTTAAGATAGACAGAGGTAGACCTAAAAGGACTTGGCTATATTGTATAAAAAATGATAATAATCTATTAGAATTAAATAAAAATATGACAGCCAATAGGACACAATAGAGAGAAAATATTCATGTAACCGAACCCACTTAGTGGGATGAAGGCTTGTTGTTGTTATGATTTGTTATTTCTAGTACTTTATTTGAAAAAAGAGATATTATCACATATATGAATGGATCTAATAAAAGACCAATTAATTATCTTCTTATGAGAAAAATTGATTATTGAGATTGTAAAATTATAAGGTCATTCCAAATAAAAGTTTTTTAAGTACCTATTATTGATTATTGATTTTAAGATGAATATTTGAAAGTTGAAAAATACAATGAAATATTATCATAAAATTGGATGAGAATACTTACAAAGCAAATATTTTTTTGTATTAAACTTCAAGATTTTAAAATTTGAGATTTTCATGAAGAAATTAATACTATATTAAATAAAGTAGCGAGTACTTAAGCAAGTTAAAAAAATATGTTTAAAATTCAAAAGCAAAAACTTTTATAAATAAAAATTGTTTGTGGTAGAAATATAATGTGCAAAGAAAAATTAAAAATAAGAAATTTTGTTATAAAATTAGTTTAGATGTAAGAGTTTGAAAATTTTTTAAAATATGCGGCCTCTAAGCAGCAGAACATAATTTGTAATATTGAAAATGTTACTTCAGTGAGCTTTATAATAGATCAAATATTAAAGAGGGTGAAAGATATATTTATAAACTAGCAGGTAAATAGACGAGAAAACTAAATATTTAGTTCAAGTATATTAATGATAAAAATAAAAAATAGTTTTTTTTTAGATGAAGATATTCAACATAGGTGAGTGAGATATTTTGATAAACTTTTTAACGAATGCTGTAAAAATACTATCGACTTTAATGATCTTAATATTGTAAATAATAATAATATTTTTTATTTCTAACATCTCAATAGTAAAATAAAAGTTGAGAAGACTTTAAAGAAAATAAAGTCTGAAAAGAGAATAGAATCTGAGGGTATTAAAATAGAAATTTAAAAATGTTTAAGAGATCTGAGAATTCTTAACTTACTAAACTTTGTAATATTATTTTAAAAATTAAAAAGATGATTGATGAGTATAAAGGGTCTATTAACTGCTATTTTAAAGAATAAAAGGGACATACAAGAGATTGCAAATTATAGAGTAATTAAATTAATGGGAATAATTTTTCAAAATAAGTTTGGATTAATTCCAGACAAGCCTACTATGGAAACAATAAATTGAGAGGTTTGATGGAGAAGTACAAAGAGAGTAAGGAAAATCTACATAAGATTTTTGTTGATTTAGAAAAAAAACTTATGAGATGGTTTCAAGAGAAGTATTTTGGAGAGTTCTAGAAAAGAAATGTGTTGATAATGCTCATCTTCAAGTCATTAATGATTTGTATACCAATGTTGTAACTTGTGTTTGAACGCATGGAGGATTAACCAAGTATTTTAAGCCCATATCTTTTTGCTTTTGTTATGAATGTTCTTATTGATCATTTTACAGGAGGATGTACATTAGTACATGCTTTTTGCTAATGATATTATTTTTTTTGATAAGTCTAGAGAGAGAGAGTTAAAAAAAAAGAATTATGGAGGTCTACTTTAGAGTCTAAAGGCTTTCATTTGTATAAATCTAAAACTAAATGCATGATATGTAATCTTAATAGTAGTGGATCTAGTGGTGGGATTTTAACAATGGGTGATCAACTCATTAAAAACAGTGAATGTTTTAGATATCTCAGGTCTGTTGTACTAAGTGATGGTGATATGGATGAGAATGTTATTAGTAGAATTCATTTTGAATGGTTGAAGTGGAAGAATGCATCGGGCCTATCGTGTAATAGAAAAGTATCACTTAAACTTGCAATACATTACAACACAGAATGTTGGTTTGTAAAAGAGAAGTGTAAAATTAAATTAAGTGTTGTTGAGATGAGAACGCTCCGATGTGTGAGTGACTTTACACTTAGAGACAAAATAGAAAAGGAATATGTCCATGAAAGGGTTGGAGTAGCTCTAGTGGCATACAAAATTAGATAGTCACCTTAGATGCTTTGGTAACATTAATCATTGTCCATCTGATGACCCACTTAAGAGAGTAGATATTTAGATTTGACTTATTTTAAAAAAAAAGTAGACGTATACCTAGGACTTGGGCATCTTATATAAAAAATAATCTTAATTTATTAAAATTAAATGAAAGCGTGACTGTCAACTGGACAATGGTGAAAAAGGATTCAAGTAGCCAACTTCATTTAGTGGGATGAAGGCTCCTTGTTTTTGTTGTTGTTGTATTCTATTTTTTTTATGTTTTAATTTGAAACAAATCATGTTTAGGATGTTTGATTAAGATATGATTTTCTAAAAACATTAAAAACCACTAAAATTTAGAATGCTTAAAAAAATATGTTCATTTGTTATTAGAAATAAAATATAAAAATATGTAAAAAAATACATTAAAAAACTTGTATTTAAAAATAAAATTGTTTCCAAATAAACCCGTATAATTTTCTTATATCCCTTCAAAAAAAGTGTTGGTGCGTGAGATTCCATTCTAGCTGAACAATTTTTTTGTTTTTTTTTTATTTTTTTATTTTGTTGATGCATTTTTCTTTTCTGTTTGCTGAATCTGTGCTCATTATTATAAAATTATTTTTTAATCAACAATTTAATCTATAGGGTGGGTATGGTTATAAGGGCATGCATGTTGCTTTCTGCTTCTATTTAAGAAGTCAGAAACTGGAAAGGGGATGCTTGTTTTTAGTAAAAATAGGGAATTAGTTGTTTTTTTCCGTTGCATGTCAAGTTAAGAACTCATTTCTTTGAAGAAGAGTTCTGCCAAAAACTTGGCCATCATAACAAATTTAATATAGTCTTATGTTCTCTAAAGAAACTGATCAGCTCTTTTTTATTGAACCGAAACATTACAATTGTTTAAGTTGATGTATTTATATTATCATGCTATGTAATATTAACTATTATCACTGAAACTTTAATATAGATGACTATTTACAGTATGATGACCTTCCCTAGCTTAGAAAATTGTGCAGAACTCAAGCCCTTTAAGAAAATTTTTTTATTGAAACAATTTGATCTGTTTTTTTGGCATAATTTCATTTAAGCTCTTAAAAGATCTGTTGCCTTTTTATCATCACTCACTTCCTTAGCTTTGAAAGTTCTCATTTTGGTCATAGCAGTGTTTATTTTATTGTCTTACTAGCTTAATGTAACAGTAATTGTTACTATGGAAGTGTAGTAGCAGATTGTCTTTGTGTTTTTGTTAAATATATGGAAGCTTTACATACATACCACTCAATGGCTATTTATTTACAAATCTAAAACCTAAACTTTAATTCTAACATACATGCCACCTTTTTTTATGCATGAAAAGCTGTATTTTTCTTTCTTAAAAGTCAAAATGGTGGTATTTCTTATGTGATATGAAAGAATTGGGTTTTATGAATGTAAGAAGTAAAGTTTAGATGTTAGATATGTAAATATATAGGAATTGGGTGGCATATATGTAAATGCCCAATATATTTTATGATATTTTCAGCGTCAAACTTGAAACATCAAATTACACAAATATCAACTAAAACATACAATTATTTTCCTCTCAGCAAACTACTGATATTCATGGAAGCAGTGTCTTACATTCTTCCATCTATTGCAGATGACGGCAAATGCAATGGCAGAGAGTGCAGCAGACTGCCTTGACAATGGCATGGACTCATTTATATCTAAGCCAGTGACTTTTGAAAAATTGAGAGGGTGCCTCCAGCAATTTTTTTCTTGTTAAATATTGTATATTTTAGAGCTATCTAAAGGAAATGAACGCAGTAAATGAAAATTTTGTAATTAATGTTCTTTTTTTCCCCCCAAATTTCTTATATTAGTGTGTTGGTTAGTTGCATGGCATGGATCACTCTTCATCAAATTATTGAATGGGTGGTTAAATCCTTATAATTTTGGATAACACAGCAAAGATATTGAACTTTTATGTATGCTTCTTCACATGAAATTTGTTTTAGGAAGATTTACATACATACCACTCAAATCCTATGTATTTACATATCTATACTTCAGTGTTTACATACATGCCACCTTATCAATGCATGGAAAGGTTCATTTCACTTTTTGAAACTTAAGATGGTGGTATTTTTTATGTGATATGGAAGACTTGGGTGGTATTGATATTAGAAGTAAAGCTTACATGTTCCTCTGTAAATACATAGGAATTGGGTGGTATGTTTGTGTATATCAATAAATGCCTACGGATCAACGAATTAAGAGCCTTTCTCAGGCATGTGATGGAAATAAGAATATTTTGAGAATATTTGATGAGATCATGGGCAGCTCAGTGACTTTGATCAGTTCGCCTAAACCTAACAAAATCTATACTCACATTAACTTGACAAGTAGAGTGGGTACTTGTTAGCTCACCTCTAGTTCTTACAATAGTATTAGTTTCCTTAACATGCACATCATCAACTTCATGATGATTCAAGTAGTCTGGATTTGTTTATTTTGTGTGGTTATTTAAGTAACTTTCTTTCAACGCTCCCTTTTTTATAAATAGAGGAGTTTGTCTTAAAGGTAGGGGGATGCTCAATCTCTTTTTCACCTCTAATCAATTACCTAGTCATTTTCTCCATTTTCCTTTATTTTTGAGCTCTGTCTAAGCCTTAGGTAGTGTGACACCACTAACATTTCTAGATCTAACATCCTCTAAGGTGCACTGAGCTTGGGTCATGTCACATATAAGACGTGAAGCTTTGCACGTAGAAGCAATTAAGGTATGAAAAATTTGATCAACATGGAGTGTATAGGAGTGTGTTGTCCAACAGACAAACAAGTTGAAGTAGCGAATGTTGACGATGATCACGAAATGTTGGAGCATGTGCCTAGAGTTCAAATTTTTGGAACATCTAGATCTGTAGTCTATAGAGGCTAGTTGCCAATTGTGAGAGCAAAAAGGGCTCTATCGTCATAGCTTGTTGAGAAGGATGATATAGCTTATTATCTTGATGATGAAGAATCTGGATCTGTAGTCTATAGAGGCTAGTTGCCAATCGTGAGAGCAAAAGAGCAAAAAGGGCTCTATCGTCATATCTTGATGATGAAGAATCTGGATCTGTAGTCTATAGAGGCTAGTTGCCAATCGTGAGAGCAAAAAGGGCTCTATCGTCAGAGCTTGTTGAGAAGGTTGATATAGCTTATTATCTTGATGATGAAGAATCCACTCACTTAGGTTGTGCGAGGGGAAGAATAAGGGAAGGAAGAAATAGAAAATAACCACTGGAGAATGGTTTTTCAAGGGATGCTGCAGATTTAAGATTTTACCCTTGAAATCTTACAAAAAAATATCACATTATGTTGACCACATGGCTTCATTCTAATCAGTGATATGTCTATTGAAGGTTGATGATGCCTTGAAGTGCATGCTATTTTAGTCTTCAAACATGAGTGATCACTTCTTATGAAGAGTTAAAAGTGCATTTTTTTATTGCACGGTTTGTTAGTGCATACAACATAAGAGTTCTAATGTATTGTTGAGAATTTGTCATGAGCCATGGGAGAGCATGAACAGCTTTGTCACCCAATTCTAGAAGAAGATGTTGAAGGTGAAAGAACTAAAGATGGCAGTCACTCATGCTACAATGGCTCAAGGTTTAATAGAATGCTCGTTAAAGTATGCTCTTAGCTTATGCCATTCGGAAACCTCGACTAAATTTTTAGAGTTGATGAATAATCACATAATCATTGAGGAGTATAATTTGTTGTTAATTTCAATTGTAGTGAAGAATCGATAGAACGACAAGATTAAGAGACGTCTGCCAAAAATTCAGATGGGGCAGAGTGGTACTTTTTGTCAGAGGAATTCACAGAGAAATTTTGTAGAGTGAATAGGTCACCCTGAGAAGAGGAATAACTCATTTGAGAGGAGACCGATGGAGAAAAGACAGAAGAAGATGCCATTATCTCCTAGTTATTTGATTCTCGCAATAACCCTGCTAAGGGTTTCAATGTCGAGGTTATTAAGGCCATTCAAAAAAGGAGTTCCTTAAGAAACCTGTGTCGATGAGGGTAGAAGGTCACTTGTGTGTCTCGAACAAGTATTGTGTATATTATCAAGATCACGGTTGTGACACTGAGGAGTGTCGACACCTCGTAAATTTAATTGAGGATTTGATCAAGGCATGGAACTTAAAGGTGTTTGTGGCACATAACACAAACACTAGCCGACGGGGGAAGGCGCCCATAGATAAAGAACAGAGTGAACCTGTTCTAGTGCAATTTATTCAAATTACAGAAGTAGTACCATCAAATTTGGGAGTAGATGAGCTTCAGGCTTCTTACTAGTTTAGCCTCAAATGACTTGCAAAAGAGGTAAATTTAGCTAATACATCAAAGCCAATAGTATCATCTCAACCTTCAATCTTTTTCACTGATGAAGATTTGCTCATGAATGAAATCCCATATAACAAGACAATTGTGATCACGAAATTATTTACAAACTATTAGATTGAGATTTTAATTAATTATGGCACCTCAACCAACATTCTATTAAATAAGGTACTATAAAAGATGAATGTGGGGAATTTGTACTGGGAGTTGATTTCAACATTGTTGTATGGCTTCCCAGGTGAAAGAAAAGAATCATGCGGGATAATCACTTTACTTGTAGCATAAAGGGAAGAGGAAATCCAGTTTGCTACAATGGTAACTTTTGTGATAGTAGATCCTACTATTATATGTGACTGTATTTTTGACTAATCGACCTTGAACATGTTCAAAACTATCGTTTCGACATATCATATAATAGTGAAATTTGCTAGAGGCAAATAGGTGATCACAATACGAAGAGATCTAGCACAATCAAGAATTTATTATCTGAAAGCTATAAGAGCATGTAGGAGGATGTCATACAAATTAACATGCAAAAGGGGAGCATATTGGAGACAATAGAAGTTGTTGAGGAATTCAATGCATTTGGAGAAACTACAAGATGAAATTTTTGTGTTGAAAAACAAACTGATCTCGATTTTGAGAGAATATCAAGATGTATTTATCTAGATAGCAAATGCAATGGCATAGTGTAGCAGACTGCCTTGACAATGGCATGAACTCATTTATACCTTAGCTAGTGACTTCTGAAGATTTAAGAGATCGTCTCTAGAAATTTTTTTGTGTTATATTATATATTTTAGAGCTATTTAAAGGAAATGAACATGGTGAATGAAAATTTTGTAATTTTTTTTTCTTTTTTTTTTCTTTTTTTTTCTCAAAGTTCTTAGACTAGTGTGTTGCTTAGTTGTAGCTCATAGATCAATCTTCAACCAATTATTAACTAGGTGGTTAAATGTTTATGGTTTTGGATAACACAAAGCTTCTTCACTTGGAATATGTTTTATAATGATTTACATACATACCAGTCAATTCCTATGTATTTACATATCTAATAGCTATACCTTAGTGTTTAGATACATGGCACCTTACAATTGCTTGAAAAGGTTCATATAACTTTTTAAAAGTTAAGATAGTTGTATTTCTAATGTGATATAAAAGACTTGGGTGGTATTTATGTTACAAGTAAAGTTTAGGTGTTAGATATGTAAATACATAGAAATTGGGTGGTTCATATGTGTATCTAAATAAATGTTGATGGATTAATGAAATGTAAGAGCCTCTCAGAGACACACGATGCAAGAAAAAATATTTCAAGAGTATTCAAACAGATCATGAGTAAATGCAGATTGGCAACTCATCAACATTAATCAATTCATTTTAACCTAAGAAGTAGAGCGAGTTTTTGTCAACTCACCTCTATTTCTTACGATAACATTAGTTGCACTAACAAACTCAATATCATACTTCATGATGATTCAAGTTGTCATAATTATTTTCTTTGTATAAATATTTAAGTAAATTTCTTTGAGCGTAGTTACTCTCAAGCTTATAAATAGAGTAGTTCATTCCAAGGGAAGGGGGACTCTCTGTCTCTTTATCATCTCCTCTGATGAACTACTGAGTCACCTTCTCAATTTTCTTTTCTTTTGTGAACTCTGCCAAGGCTCTAGGTGGTTTGAGACCACTGAAATTTCTTGATCCAACATCTTCTAAGGAGCGAAGTGTGTGGATCAGGCCATAGATTATTCATGAAGTTTTGCACAGAGAAGTAGTTCAGGTACGAGAAATTTAGTTCAACATGAATTGTACATTGGATTTTGTTGTCTAGCAGGTAAACGAGTTGAAGAAAAATTATTAAAATTATTCAAAAAATGTTGGAGCATGTGTCTAGAGTTACAAATAGAGTTCAGTTGTTGTCTGGATCATTTGGATCTATAGTCCATGGAGGCTAGTTTCTAAAAATGGGAAGAAGAAGGGTTCTACCATCAGAGCCTGCTAAGTAGGATGATGTAACTTGTTTATGTTAATGATGAAAGATCCAATCATTCAAGAAGTGTGAGGGGAAGAATAAGGGAAGGATGAAAGATGAAAAAACCACTACAAAATGTTTTTCTAAGGGAGATTGCAGAGGTTGATCTCTGAAATCTTATAAAGGAATACCAGATATATATGACCACATAGTTACATTCGACTTAGTGATATGTCTAATGAAGGTTGTGATGATGCTCTAAAATGCATGCTATTCTTCTTGACATTTAAGAAATTATCTCTTAGTTGCTTTAGCATTCTACTCATGGGAGTAATCACTTATTATGGAAAGTTTAAGCCCTTTTTAATTTCATTTTTTTTAGTGCATAAACAATACATGAGAGTCTCATGTCTTGTTAAGAATTTGTCAGGAACCTTCGAAGAGCTTGAGGAGCTTTGTCAGCAAATTCTAGCAAAATATGTTGAAGGTGAGGGACCTACACACAAGTCACTCATGCTACCTGGCTCAAGGCTTGAGAGAATTCTTGTTCATGTATGCTCATGGATTATAACACACAAATCTAGCAATACTCTTAGAGTTGATGAATAACCACATATCCTCTAAGGAATAATTCTTTCTCAATTTCAATTGGGGTAAAGAATCAACAGTGCAATGACCAGATCAAGAGGCATCATCTAAAAATTTAGATAGAGTGGGGAGGTTATTTCAAAAAGAGGAATTTGTAAAGAATATTTGTAGAGTAAATATGTTGTCTAAAGGAAAAGAATAACTCATTTGAAAGGAGACCATTGGAGAAAAGATAGGAGAGGATGCCATAAATTCCTTGCTATATGATTATTGCAAGAAGCCCACTATGAGTTTCAAGGGGCATGATTAGTAAAGCCATTCAAAACAAGGAGGTCTTCAAGGAATTACATCAATGAGGGATGAAGAACACTTGTGTGACCCCAACAAGTGTTGCGTATGCTATCAAGACCATGGTCGTGCATTGAAGAGTGTACACACTTTAGAAATTTAATAGAGGAGTTTATTATTTCTTGAATTCCAAAGGAGTTCATAGTGCAGTACACAAACACTAGACGATAGGGGAAGGTACCCTTAGAAAAAGCTTAGAATAAACTTGTACTTGTGCGAGTTGTTCATATTATTGAATTAGCACCATCAATTTTGGGAGGATACTAGCTTGAGGCTTTTCACTAATCAAGACCCAAACGAGTTAAATCAAGAGAGGTTAGTAGGGGATTTTTGTGTCGCCACACACCATAGAAATTTTTTGAAAGAATTCTATTTAAATAATCAAACACATCTTTTTGAAGAGTAATATATCTTCTTGAAGGAAGAAAAGTATTATCTTAAAAAAATGGGCCTAACCACCCGGATGATGAAAGCTTTTATCAATATACGGAACAATATTTTTTCCCTTACTTTACAGGTGTGAAATAAGGTTTATTTTAATTCTGGGGTCTCATTCCCTACATGGGCAACCATTCATAGCTAATTACATACTTAGAGCTATGAGCCCAAAAAAAAGTCTCTATTAATTTAATTAATGAAATTATCAGAGATAATACTTTCTTAATTGGAGTAATTGAAAGTAAGTGGAATGTACAAATTGGAAAAATTAAGTTCAAAGAGATGAGACTTATAGTCTGATGATGACATGCCATGAGAAAAGGCCCAATGTATGGATTTGACCATCCGATGGAGGGGGTCTATGCTTGAAGAGTGATGATTGAATAATTTTGAAAGGTTGATAGAATTTGAATGGATCAGGTAAAGTTAAAGGATGAATCGGGGATAATTGATTTGATTGAAAGAAATGATTAGAAACTTTAAGCTAAGGATAAAGTCGAGTAAAGAAGGATTTCTAGACGAGAAATGAAACCATAAACTTTATGAAAAATTCCATTGGTGGACTAACCTAGGCTTTGGGAAAAACATCCCTGATCAAGATGCCCATGGCTTTCCGTCATCTCTAGAACATTTGTGTCTGTTGACTGTGACTAGCCTCATAACTAGGAATTCTCCTTAAATGCCGTAGCATGGATGGTTCTTAGTTTCAAAGCAATCTTTAATACCTTCATCAGTAACCATGGTTTACTTCATTCTATGGTATTCTCTCTAACCTCAGAGAGTAGTTTGTTGTTTTGTATGTCCTAGCCTTTAGCACTAACTAGTGCACCTATTAACTAACATAGTTTCTTATACTCAGACAAACCTGGGGTAAGTGTATGGTCCTCAGTTTGGTGTCAAAGTTTGCTAACCTAAGGTCCATGTAAGATCTACTTAGGTTCTGTTCTTGTTTGTTATCTTAATGTGTTTGAGTTGATTATTTAAATTTTAATATTTTAATTCATGTCTTATTTCAATTCCAAGGTTTGTCAATTATGTTGAGAAATCAGAGTTTTCTAAGTTTCAAATTTCTTTGTTTGGAGTTTGGTTTTTGGTATTTGTGGAGAAAACTGAGATGTTTTCATCCTTATTTTTGTTATATATATATATATATATATATATATATATATTTGTTTGTTTCAGAAACATGAAATAACACATGAGATAACATTTATGAAATGAAACATGTAATAACACACATAAAACACCACATATACTTAGCCCTGGATTTGTCTTGGGCTAGGTTTGACCTGAGGTAAGCTGAATTCCACCTAAGGTAAGCTGAATTTCTAGCTTAGTCTTCTCTGGCTATAGTATGACTATCCAACTCCTAAAAATGAACGATTTCTCAAGAACTTCTACTTGTTTTGCAAATGCCACAGAAACCACATTCGAGGGGTTCACACCAAAAATATTAGAAGACTATTTAAGCACAAAGATCAGTACATAAAAGAGAGAAGGAGAGGCAGAACAAAGTAAGAAGAAAAGGATAACTTAGGAGAAGATACAACTTAGTAGGGTTCTACCAAACTCATGACTCCACTTATAGTACATAGTGAAATTTGAAATGACACAGAGGCATCTGGGCCTTTTCACTGCTTGGAACCACAAATAAAATCCACCGCAAACACCAGCAGCTCCATGCTTCACAAGAGATGGAGTATTCATCCCCCGAAGTAACGAACATGTAAATTCTTTCCACTGTCTCTAGCTCTACCGGGAAAGGAGGGACAACAATCCAAGAGGCAGCAACTAAGGGAGAATCATGGGTTCTAGCTTCTGCCCCTTCGTTAGCATAGGAGGATCCTAGGTAGAGATTTACTGCTATACCGACATTTCCATTGGATGAGTTAACCCTGTTGCCTGATGCTTCTTCATTAGAAAGCCATATCACTCACTCATGAAAGAAGACTTTGACCTTTGTTTCATAACATAGAAAATCATTTTTCGGGCATCCTCGCCAAACTTGGACAACTTTGTTGGACAATTGCTTTCCAAGATCACTAACGACAAAGAAGTGGGAAAACTCGACCAAAGAAAACTGAAGAGAAAAGATAGTTTTTTCAGCTCTTCCCCATTTATAAGGGCTTTCGAATTAATTCTAGGAGTATTTAATTATTGCACATCAAATAATCGTGAATATCAACAATTTTTTGAAAATTAAGGTTCTTTTTTTTTAATTGCACATGTCAGTATCGAGAAACAAGAGAATCTAGAAACTTAAATATGCACATAAAAAATGTTTCGACAAGATTCTTAAAACAATCTAATATCCAACAGAGAATATGATGTGGTGGACTGGGACCCACTAGAGGCTGCTCGAGAGTCCGCATTTACCCACCAACTCTTGTTGGTCAGAAGAAATATTACCCCTTGATGGACGGAAAACGACAATCCTCTCAAAGGGCCACATGCACTAACCTCGAGTGGACAAATCTGCAAGGATTCCATAACCACGCCGGGTGGAAGAAAGGAGTCACTAGAATCTTAGCCTGTTGACTTGTACCTCCCGGTAAACTCTTCAAACAAAACCACCCGAATCATGACCCGATCGGACGCCATCTTAGATTCTCAGTGCGTAGTATGATCTGGTAGGATGCCATCTCAGTCTCCCAGTGCATACTTGCCCGGATTATGACCCAGTCGGGCGCCATTTGAGGCTCCAGACCATACGACAATGTATTGACCAAAAAATCCTCTAATGTACCTACTCTACTTAGGGTACATTTGTAATCTGACGCCCACATTCAAATAAATAGGTTCTCAATTCTTGAATAAAGGTGACATGATTTTAATATGCAATACTGCGCTCTCTCAGCTCTTTTCTTCTCTTCCATGCTCTATTCCTTACATGTGTCTCGAACAAATTTGGATTAAACACTCACATATACTTATTATATATTTATAAATATTAAGATAATAAATACATAAATACAAAAGAATTTAGTATGAAAATCCCTCAATAAATTATTTGTACGTCTGCAACAGGAAAATTGTTGCATACGGACACCATGCAGAGTTGCATGTGGTGTCCGATCTATACCGTAGATCACAGTGATCTACGACAATGATGTATTTCGGTGGGCCCCACTTTAAATTATTTTTTTTAAAAAATAATATTTGATTGTACCATCACTGTAAATCACCATGATCTACGGTGTAAATCGGACACCACATACATCTTTACATGTGGTGTCCCTATGCAATAATTTTTCCTGCAAGAAGACCACGAAAGCTGCATTTGTGTCTTTGTAATATCATCCTTTAATAGGTTCTTTTTGTCAGGTTGGAGAAGGATTAATTCAAACACTGCGATGATGCAGTAAAATGTTTATAAACAAGTATTATTTCAAGGAATCCCACAGATCATCAATTTCGCATAATTATAACGTGTCTGCATCTGCAGGCGTTGGTAGGCTTATTTTCTATAATATTAAGGATGTTAGAGTTGTACATAAAATAATTTATATTCAGCTTCTTAAATGCCTTCTATTTGATTCATTTATCAAGTAAATTAGCTAAATATAAATAATTTTTTAAGCTCGAAATATAAATAAACCGAACACGAATTAAATTTTTCTTTATTCATATTCGATTGATTTTTTTAAATAGTTTAATTGACTACATTACTATAAAGATTTATAATCACTTAATTTTATTAATTAAAAAAATAGAATAAAATAAAAATTAATGAATATTTTAATATAAATAATAAAATTTAAATCTCGCTCTGCTCTTAATATCGTATGGCTGTGTGACCAGGGCTGTTAAAATGGGTAAGAGAATAAAAGAAAAATTCACAAATAATACTAATTCTCTAAGAATAGATTCAATATTCTTTTCTATAGAAATGACTCTTCTATTTGTAAGTCATAGGAAGGACCCAATAAATTACATGATTATCCCTCATTTAAGCTATGTTTGGGGCAGCAGTGTGGCAGCGGTGCGACACCGCATTGTTGTTTTGGCTGTTTGGGAAAACAGTGTTTTGGCAGCTTTTTCAAAAAGTTGTCGCTGAAAACAGCGTTTTCCCACTGCCTCTGACTAGGCGCGGTTGGGAAAACAGTGTTTTGGCAGCTTTTTCAAAAAGTTGTCGCTGAAATCAGCGTTTTCCCACTGCCTCTGACTAGGTGCGGTGGGAGCTTTCAAGCTACGGTCTGATTTTTTCAGAAAAAAAAAAAACATTGTGATAGCCACCACAATTTTTGTGCAATATCAGATTATTCTTCAGCAGCTTCACAGTAGCTTCTTAATAACCTGCAGCCGCCCCAAACGAAGCCTTAATGAGAACGTTAAAATTATTTATGAGTCATTACTTCTTTTTACCTATTTGCAACTGAATTAAACATATTTTGGCCTTGCAACAGCAGCTAGCGTCATTCCATATATGTAATTGCGCTAGGCACTATTTTGTATTTGTAACTGCTTGACTTGGTCATGCGGTATTCATTCTGTCGGCCAAAAAGTCATTCAGCCCACTGAACTATCTTCGATCGCCTTTTTTTGAAGCAATCTATTGTGAAGACTCATTGTCTTCTGGAAAAATTATTCCATCACGCAGATGACATATTACCGTAATCTGACGGACAACCTACCTTTGGTCAATGAATCTATTTGAGAAGAGTCTTTATTAGGCGACAGTTGATTATGTGAATGCCCTTGTGCCGCTTATGTTGTTATTGGTATAGGTGTGTGGTGCTCCTTAGTTCGGTCGGCCCAAATTCGGCCAACTAGAATGACGCTAGTTTGCTCGGTCTTGTCCTACTCTCTTTATGTGATTCGTTGGCTCTCATCGAGATATGTGCTACCACATTTCTGATGTACAAACTCATCAAACAAACGAGCTGAACACGAACAATTTTTTGTGCTCGATATATAACTGAGTCGAACACGAACAGTGATATTTTTTAACGAGCTGAACACGAGCCAAGCCTGGACTCGCTCAAGCTCGACTCATTTACACCCCTAAGGATATTTACATAAATATCACCCTATGTCAATTAATTTACAATTCTAATATCTAAACTTCAATTATTATATTTATGCCATACAATCTATGCATGAAAATGCATGTTTCATTTCTTAAAAGTTAAAATGGTGATACTTTTTAGGTAATATAAAAGACTTAGCAGGAATAAATGTAAAATGTAACATTTGAACGTTACATATGTAAATACATAAGACTTGAGTGGTATGTATACAAATGTCCCTATAAATTATTAATTGACCAAAAAGGCCTAGAAAATGTCTTAAATAGTAGCGTTTGGGATGGGTTTCAATCTCTACTTTTCCAAACGGCAGTGGAGAAGAGTTTTAGAGTTTTAAATATTTAAACCAAAATTTCTTTTAAGTTGATTTTAATTAATTTAATTTTAAATATTTTAAATTTTGATGCCGTTCAAACTTGCTTCATTAAATTTATTTTGAATGATTAGAAAAAAGTTTTCATGACACACATGAGAGAAATAATGACATAAAATTGTTGTAGCGGAATTATAATTGTATCATAGATAGGGCTGTCAAAACGGCTCGTTGTTCGCGAAATGCTCGTGTTCGGCTCGTTAAGAAGCTCGTGTTTGGCTCGTTAGGAAGCTCATGCTCGGCTCGTTTAGTAAGTTAACAAGCCGAACATGAACAACACGAACTAATATTTGTTCGTTCGTGTTCGGCTCATTTTGGCTCGAAATACTACTAATCAATTATATATTTATCTTTGATGAGTAGTATTTTTAGAAAATTTAATTGTCTACAAGGCTACAAAGATTTATAATCAATTAAAAGTATTAATGAAGAAAATAGAATAAAAATTATTAAATTAGATTTTTATATATTACCCCAATCCTTAACATCTTATAGCTGCGTGATTATGATTGTCAAAACGACTCTTTGTTCATGAACGGCTCGTGTTCGGCTCGCTAAGCAAACGAGCCGGACACGAATATAATTTTTGAGCTCAAAATACAAACAAGGCAGACTGGCCTCGCTCGTGTTCGACTCATTTACACCCCTAATCATACATGTGAACGTCTGAACGAATATATCAAATTTCGAATACACATGATTGTTAAACAATTTTATATAATTTCATTGAAGCTATATATTGATATATGTAATTTTTTCAAATTTGAAGCACTAACACCATTGTTGCAATATCTCTAAAAATATTAATAGAAGTCATCGATAATAATGGTGTTGGTGATTTATTAATTTAGCTTTCAGTGAGGTCGAAATGATTGAAAATGAAGCAAAACAAATTTGAAAGGTCAAAAGCATATCTTGAACGGCGAATACTGAGTAAAATACTAGCATTAAACATTGGTGGTTGGAATATCAACTTTGGTTGTGTGGATTGTAAAATCTATCAACTTTATTCGATCTACAAACATATTTGAATCGATAAGCGGAAGCGAGATAGGATCATACATACATCCAGCCATAACTTATACGAACAGAGTCGACACTCACAGCTCACACGACTAATTTTCTGTTATAGATCTTCTAAGTTTTTCTCACTTACAACTCGATGGTGTAAATAAAATGAAGAGGAGCAAGCTTAGGGACCAAAACAACAAGCATCACATCTAATTTATAGCCCATTAATTTATAGTGTTCTGCCCATCACAGAGTTCAATAGATGTGAACATATTATGAAATGTTACTAAATTCATGTGTTGAAGTTAGACACTATATGGACCACATTCTGAAATTTATTTCTCTTAAAAACACCAAAGAATTCCAACGGTTATTAAAATTATAACAGAGTTTTAATTGATTTGGAAATTCCGAAGGGTATTGAAATTAATTTGAGAATTCCAATGGGTATCGAAAAAATCCCAACATGGATTGAAAGAGACCAGCTTTTTTCCTGAGAAAAACAAAACAAATGTTTCTCTGAGCTTTTTTTCCAATGCATTTGATCACTGGTTTCTTTTGACAATGCATTTGATCACTGGTTTCTTTTGATCTATTGGCTTATTTTTCTCATCTACTTCAAAGTTTGTACAATGCAACCAATTCATTGTTTTATTACATAAAAAAAAATATAATTTTTCTTCCACTTAAAAGAAATTATGTGCACCAAATGCATTATGTTATTGAACATTATCGACCAAGTGATCATGAAAATGATGACTTGGTTGCATTGTACATTCAAAAATCCATTGTAAATGTTGTAGGTTGGCGAAATGTTAATGATGAGTGCGAGAAAACGTAACACCTAAGAGTTGTGTTACCTTTTCTAATGTAATATTGTAGGTTGACCAAATATTAATGATGACGCTTGTGTGATGATAGATATTTGTGTGATTCCAATAACATTTAAGTAAAATGCTCACTATTTTATATAAATATGTGCAAAAGAGCTCCGCTTTCTAATAATATGGGTGGCTCAATGTGGCCGCACGCAGGTTATAAATGCTATGCAAGCATGTGATTCTATGTTCAATGATGACCTTTGATACATCAAATGACAAAGGGTTTAATGGGTATTAATATCGATTGTAACATGTTTCTTCTGGCTTTGAATGCTGTCAAGTTCTTAAATAGCAAACAATGCAAACGATGCCATCATAATGCATATGGGATGACCATATATGAACAATGAGCATCTTTCAATCTTTAATTGTTTGTAATGTGATTGCAAATGCTATATTTAGCTTTCATTAGAGAAATTATTAATAATGTGATTGATGCTCACATGCAAGAGATGATCCGTTCATAATATGATGGGGAGCGAAGTAATGATTATTGCATATGGAATGTGTTTAATGATGCCACTAATATGGTGGTCGAGTCACCATATGTTTGAGTTTAAGTCCATTTAATTTTTAATTGTTAGTGATGATGTGATCATAGTTTTCATATGCAGAGGGTGGGATGAGAGACATATGTTTGGCATTTATGTTTGGTGGATGACTTGATCACCATCCATGAATATTAAAATCACGTCTCTCTAGATAGAAGGAATGAGTCATATTTGTTATTCTATTTACTTAAGAATTATGTTAGAAAAATTATTTGTTGCAAGAGTGTATTAATAAATTGTCTGAACTAGGTGAGATAATTTATAAATAAGAGAACAACAACAATTTAATAAGTTTTTTTTTTTGTTGAAGATATTAAGAAAATTCAATGGCCTGCCAAAAGTTAATAATGGTACCTAGCAATTTTTATAAACAAGAACTGTAATGAATATATATGATGTTGAGGTTAGTAAAAAAATATTTGCTAATTCATGAAGGGGTTGTTTGGATTCATGTCTTTTGTAGGATGTATTAGAATTTTACTTTAAATTTTGTTAGATAATAAAAATAGATAAATTAAATCCTATAGTATTAAAACATATTCTTCCTATTCGTTTACCATAACCCTTGTTTCTACTAAATCCATGGATTTATTCAATTTAGTTTAAAGTTCAAAGCTTGAGCTTCCATCACAAACACTTTTCCATTACATGCTACTAGTCCCTTCAATCCTTCCCTGTATCAAGCTCCTACTATGAAATCCTCTTCTTCTGCCCACACACATCATTTAACCCTATAAATAGCTAATTTTTAATGAATCAGACTCATAAAAATTGAAACAACTTAGGTGATCAAAGTTAGTTTAAAATAGCTTACATTGTTACTGTTTACATGATTATATGGGAATTGAATGTTTACATGCACCTATGTTTTTTGTAAATTTAATACGAGTAGGCAAAATATCATTGTATAAGATTATTGTAATCTAAATTTTTCTATTGTATTCTCATGATCCCTATCATTATTATATTAACAAATGCATCTTGAGCAATCTGTGCTTGATTTCAAATTTGAACAATAGCTTGTGTAGTTGATAAGATCTTCATAGTTGTGCTTTTTTTTGCATAATTAGAAATATTGCTTATATTTATCCTTACAATAAATGAAACTTAAAATTTTCATATTTTCAAGTTGCATTACTTACAAATTATGTGCTAAGATAGTTTAATGAAATTCTTATAACCATGCCTACCACTTAATCACTCTCTAGTTAGTCTTTGAAAACACTGTATGTCTATATACACCTAATGGGTTGTGTTCTTGTAAGCTTTTTGATATATTCTTTATAATTGAATTAGATTTTTTTGCTTTTAATTGTAAAATTTAATTGTTCTTTCTTAGTATGCTTACACACTCCAAGTATAGTGAAACACGGGCCACCCATGCAAGTGTTTGTGATGCATCATTAATATAAAAAAATTAGTTTTGTTTCTCGATCCCATAAGGAACGGGATGAATCTAAATTCACAAAAGTTTTAGCTTACTAATATCAATCCTAGTTTGAATATTGAAGTTCTCAAAGTTAAATAAGTTTCTATCTTTATTATTTTGAAAAGTGAGACTAACCTAGTAAGCAAGAACAATTTTTAAGAGATTCAAGATTTGAAAGTTTTATCCCTTGAATTGGTCTAGTGGTGAATAGAAATGGGGAATTTCTTAAAGCCCGGTGTTAGTAGGGAGAAAAATCTTTCTTAGCCTCTTCTGGTAGTTTAAGAAAGATTGGTTGTCATGGGTTTAGTTCGTTAAATCCTATGATTTGCCCGAGCAATACCATCTCCCTACTGATTGCATAAACTGAAAGGTAATATCTCTATTCTAGTGAGTTTATGTGTTTAAACCTTTTCATTCTATAAATTATTCTTTCAAATCTTAGAGTTCATGAATGATTTTAACTATTTACTTGTCAGGTTGAATGTAAGTTAAGTTTAAAGGTTAACATAACACCATTAAAAAAGTTCAAGTATAGATCATAGAAGAAGCATCAATTCTTTCCTAGCACTTTTCAAATTCAAGGAAAAAACAAAGGAAATTACTTGCTGCACATTATAAAACTCAACAAAACAAACTTTGATTCAAGTTCAAAAATCATACACCGAGTATTATACAGCAATCCAACTAATAATTCAAACCGAACTTTAGTTATCTCCTTCCATATCAAAGCAGGAATACTGGAACAAAAACAAGCAATGTTTACACCCTTTGATCCTCTCAAATTTCTCATTTCTTTACATAAAAACTCTTTTCAAAGCCTCTATGGACTTTCTCTTTAATGCTCCACACTACAAAATGCAAGAAAAGTCCTCTTTCCTTTTTATCCAATCTTTTTATTCTTTTCTCAATGAAAAGCTGTGTCTGAACTTCAGAAAACTATCAAACCACGTGAATTAGTACCTAAGAACTTGTCTATGGCGCCTAGACGCTGGTTACGGGCTTCTAGGTGCTGGAGTTGCAATGCCTACTTTCCATCATTTCAAGAATTTTTGGGCTCGCCTAGGCACTTCTATTAGGCACCTACTTTCAGCTTCCAAGTGCCTACTTTTTGCCTTTTCATAATGAATTTTTGGGCATTAAGCTCTTTTGGGTGCCTTAGCGCTGGCCTATTGTGCTTACTTACTCTATGCATTCTGACTTAAGAAATTTTTTGAATTTTCTTTAGCATTGATGTGTTGACCTCACTTTTGGTTGAGGTTTGGTTTCTTCTTTATAAGCCTAATATCTAGTCATAGGACTTTCCTGTTAACTATTCCTAGAGTACTAATGATGGTACCCTCACCAATAGAAATTTTAAACTCTTCTTTGCTCATCTTGAAGTTCCACATATTGGTTCTAACCTCTAGCACTTAGTAGGTGGGACCAATATGAGGGAGCTCAAAATGAGTCCCCATAGGACTGTTTGGCCTTAGGGTTATCTCTGGGTGGTGTGGTCTTGGTCAGTCCTGCACATACACTCTTGATCCTACGCTCACAACCTCAACCCTAACCCAAACATACTTAGCTTGATCGCCTACTATATTGGAAACTCATGTGAATGGTCCCCTAAACCATTAGCCTTGGGCTAGGGTTTGACTAAGACCAGCACATGGAGGATCCATAATGGGAGTTCTCTTGATTAACATCCTCAATCAATGTCCATTATGCTTACTTACTCTACTCAAATAGGGTGACCTCATGATTAACATCCTCAATCAATCCCAAATTTACCAAATTCCAATTTTGACCCTCTTTGGCCCCAAACTTCACTAAATTACCAAATTGCCCCTAAACCCTAAATTTCCCAAAATACCCCAAAATTACCAAAATGCCCTTCATGCCTCAAAAATTTCAAAAATTCCCAAAAATCTCCAAAATCACTTCAAATGTTTCCAAAATTAATTTGAACCACTTCATTGAGCCCAATTTGACCTGATTGACGACCCATTTTGGCCAAAATCCCCAAATTGCCCTTAAAGGCCCAAACTACCCAATTCATCCCCAATTTCCACCAAATTGACTTTAATCTCACCCAATTTCAATTCCAAACTTAAATTAATCATCCTCAATCCCAATTGAAACCAAATCCAAGCCAAATTAAACCCAACTTCAAGTCTAATTTTAATCTCAATCCAAAATCCCCAATTTAGCCATACCTCTAAATTCCCCAAATTGAACTCCATGATCAAATCAAATTCCCCAAATGTGGATTATAAACTCTTCATAATACTTCCTCAAATCAGTTTGAACAATCAGTTGACTCAAATTTGAACTCAAAGCTGACCCAAATCCAACTTAAGCCAAAATCCCCAATGTTGACCAAAAACCCAAATCCCACAAAATTGAACCTCTTAACTCTAAAATTTCCTCCCAATTGATATCCAAAATTCTTCATGACAATCTCTTACATAAAATTGAACCCTCAATTGAACCATATCCAATCCCTAGCCCAATCCAAACCCAAGTCTGACCCAAATGTCCAAAATTGATCATATAGCCAAATTTCACCAAATTGACCTTGAAAACCAATTCAAAATCACTCAATTCTTTTTCTAAACTTCTCATGAAAATTATTCAAGCCAATTTGATTAATAAATTGATCCAAATTCATAGTCTAGCAAAATCCAAACTCAAATACAAGCTCATGACATGATTTTGAACCTAAGCCATGCATGTCACCAAACCTAGCCAAATTGACCAACCTGAGAGCATCACAGCCAACATTTGGACTTTATAGACCAGGCTAGACCTACCTAGCCCAACCTAGATGATCCATGGACCAATGGTCCCTTGATTTAGGGGATATCTTCCCATATTTGTTTAAATGCAAGATATCTTTGCCATCATCCTTAACCATTCAGAGTTAATCATCATTAACCCTCTCCTGGCTCACCTTACTCTTCTAGCTACCAGCCCTGGCCTGGCCGGCCGGCCTAGTCACTGGAGAACACCAAAACCGAGAGCCACCTCACCTTAAATCAAAACCATTGCACCCATCCAATGTGTTCAACTCCAATTGGACATTGGTTCCACTAAGACCTCCACCTCATCAAGTCATTGCACCCACTGGCCAACCATGGTGGCCACCCAAGCTCTCATATTTTAACCCCACCTCCCATGGCCAAGTATAGATAAATCATCCAAAACCTATGGAAACTCTGCCAAATTGCTCCCAGAGACTCTCCCAACCTTGCTAAGCTCAACCCAGCCATTCTCCAGCCACCTCCACCACTGTTTGAGCTCAATTCTAAAGCTCAAAATCTGGCCAGGAATAGGAAATCTCACCACAGCCCACCAAACCTCAAATTAACCATTCCCTAAGCTTCACCAGAGTTAGAGGGAAAGTTTTCCATTAAAATCCCCATCTCCAGAGCTCTCCAACCTATCTCTAGACCAAGGCTGCACCACTTGTTGGAGGAGTTCTACACCTGACCTTTCACCAGAGAAAATCAACACTTCTAGGAGGTTCGTTGGACCCTACTAAAGCATCCACAAGCATCTGATTGAGGTCTACTCTCTCAGACTTGGGTATAGACCATAAACCCTAATATTTTGCTCTATTTAGGCTTTTGTGAAGAGAAGTTTAATTTCATGAGCATGTAACCATATATATATTTTCATCTTAAGTAGATGAAATTGTAGCAACAAATTCCATGTGATTTGTTTGAGCGAGTGAGATTGAAGCGTTTAAAGTTGAGCGGCTCTCAGGTTCTTACCATCGAGGACAATGAACGGATGTCGTCCGTTTTCGCGTGTATCGATCCAAGGACGGAGGGAGCGTCGGACGAGCGGATGGAACGATAACCGTGGGCCAAGTCAGCGTCGGGGATGGTGGCATCCAATGGGAGCGCGACATGTGGAAAGTTTGGAGCACCGTAGGATTGCGTGACAGCTGATGCAGATAATAGAAAATTAAGGATTTTTTATTTATTTTAATTCCAGAACTTAGAAAATTTATAACTTTGTGTAGAAAAATCATAAAAATAAAATAAAAATACCCTGTTTCTCAGTGAATAGAGGGAATTAATGTGAAATAAAAATTAAAATTATTTGGTGTGTTTCTGATTTTTAATTAATTAAATACTCTCTACAATGTTTTAATTTTAATTAAGCATATAATAATCATCATGTTTTGAAACTTTAGGGCTTTCTGTTTCATGACAGTGGAGATGTTTTTTGATTTTTCCAAAGTTAGAAAGTATCTCTACACATGTAACCCTAATTTCTAAATTTGGATGGTTATTTTGCTTAAAATAATTATATAAAATAAAATATACATAAAAAAATTATGGGACCTGTTTTGATAGGTTTCTTGTGGTCAGAGGACTTCAAGAATTAAGTTTTAATATTTATTTAAATTACTATAGTTAATAAACCAAAAAAATTCATAAAAATTAAAAATAAATTTAATATATTTAAAAAATTAGCAATATTCATTCCACACTGTAAAGAACACTTATTTTAATTCACTATAAAAATTTTAAATTTATTTGATTAAATTTTGCCACTAAAGTTGATTTTTCAAGTAAAATGGCATTTTTAGCATTAAAATAATTTCAATAAATTAAATATAATTAGGAAAATTATGAAAAATGGTTTTTTGAGTTCCTTATGATCAAGGGCACTTAGAAAAAATAAAATTTATTTTTAAATAAATACTTTATTTTTAAGCCTATTTTTGAATTAAAAATAATTAAAAATTTTTCAAAATACAAAAAAATGGTTCAAAATGTTCCTAATTACTTCGTGTTCACTTGAGACTCATTAGAAAATTGTTTCTAATTTTTTTAAGTTAAATATAAATTTTTAAAGGCTAAAAATGTATTTTCTTTAATTTTCCATTAAAATAATTGTAATAAATAAACTGAAAAATCATAAAAAAAGAAAAAAATTGTTTCTCTAAGTTCTCTCAACTTAGGGAAATTTAATAAAAATATAAAAAGTAATTTTTTTTATTAAAACATATTTTCTATTTCATTAAATCATAAAAATCAATAAATAATTATTATACTTAAAGTAAAACATGAAAATTTATAAAATTTTCTCTAGGTGGTCCTTTGACCTAGGTGAACCTCTAATAGTTTTTCTATGAACAAAAAATTTTACTTTGATTAGTTAAATAAACTAAATTTGAATATCCTATTTTTTAAGTTAAAATAATTATTTAAATTAAATTAAATTTTGAAAAATCACATTTTCTCCTCTGATATTTTAATTGACCCATGAATGAGGTGCTCTAAAATTTCAAAAATCATTTGAATTGTAATTTATAAGTTATGGAGTAGAGAGCCCTAGGGGCAAAACAATCATTTTAGATTTTTGTGTCTTAATCAAAATTTAGGATCAACCAAAGAAAAAAATGGGTAATTTTGATTTTAATGAATTCTTTTGGATGTTTGAAACATAATGGGTTTAAAGATAGTAATCAATTTGCCACATTTTCCATGTTAAGGGTAAAATTGTAATTTTTTAAATTATCATGATTTGGAAGTTAATTAAAATTAAATGGCTCTAAAGTGATGGGCTTAGGCTAGGAAGAAGTTAATTCACGTATTTTAAGCCCACAATTGGTGATATTAACTGTAAATTTACCCAATGAGATTATTAAGAGCTTAGTAATGATCTAAGCTTGAATTTTGAACTTGTCTAATGAGGTTTATAAAAGTTAATATGACTGATAATTAACACCTTTAAGCACTATTGGCCTAACTTCAGTGCTGGGTACAAAATCTTTAATGACTTAAACTTGCCCTAGGAGCATCCACCCACATAACTTTTAAGTAAAGTGTCAATTGATTAATTGAGTACCTTATTCTCGAGATAATTAGAATATCAGGTTCACTTAGCATAAGGTGTATTAACTCATTGCAACTAAAGCTAAAATTTGGGATGATCATTTGAACAATATAATAGGTTCAAATGAACTCAAAATATTTTAAAAGGGACTTAAAAGTTGTCGGAGATTGTTCCCCAAACAAATTTAGAACATGTTGGATGTTTTGAAGGATAATTGAACTCCTTATACTTTGTTCAGAAAATCATCCATTTAAACCCTTAGGGACTCTCCAAGTTAAGACTTAGAGTTTTGATAATTACACCTCTATCTACTCTTGCGATTTTTTTAATTTTTTGCAAAATTATATACATGTTGTAAAAGCTAATCTTTTAGCGGGAGCAGTGGGAAGATGACATATACACTTTTAGAGTGTTATTTATTTTTTGTCATTTTATTTACTGCAATATACTCTTGCTTTCAAACATTATACATGCTTGGTTGTGGTCCTTGTGGATGCCACTTAACCTGCAAAACAAAACAAATTTTCAAAATTAAATTAAATTCTTTCAAACGTAACCATAAATTCTTTGAAAAATAACTTAACATAACATGTTCTTTTGAATTTACGGGAGTTCCTCAGATGAGGTAGCCCACGATTGCTAACGAGATCTCCCGGGTTTAAATGGGTTTAACAACTCGTTTAAGCTAAGTAAATTCAAAAGAAAATAGAGATATCAAAATGAGGAAATCGTGGGATCCTAATCGATGTCGCTCTAATCAACTTTAACCCCCCCATAATGGTTGAACTTAAACTTTTCATTTAAACATGTTACCTTAGAATTTAGGACTGCTACTTCATTGATGAGCTTAGAGCTAACTCTGTGGGTAGCCTTCTACAACAGCATGAGGATCTACAACAGCACGAGGATCTACAATAGCACATCTTTCCTTAGAATTAAACAATATAACCCATAGGACTTTGAGATTGTTTGTCTAGTGCGACATAATTTCTCACTTTATCTTTAGTTCTTTGCACAACCTTGTTGTGCAATATAAGCCCTAACTCGTTTGTGGATTTCAAGGTCGTCATTCGTCACGACATAAATCCTCATATCTTCCAGCTATTTGTGTGATCGTCTCACACAAATGTAAGCCCTAACTAATAAAATTGGCAGAATGAAACATTCAATAATTGCTTCTTGAAATTGAGGCCATACCATAGTATAGTCCGGGAAGTCATTGAGGTTCTCCTCAGGATAGTCTTTCTTACTTTGGATTTCATAATAAATGTTCCAAATTTGAGCCTTTCCCATTTGACACTCATTGGTCTGATCTTTGAGAAGTCCTATCCTTTTGAATTCTTGGAGATAATATTTTCTAATCTAAATCAAGGGTTTTCTTAAGTGACTACGGTCATTTAAGATGTAATTGACTATAGGGGCTTCCCTCTATATGGAGCTTTAAGAACCCAGGTAATATAAACCCTGTCTAATTATTTATACTAGATAGGAGAATTTGTTGGTCAACATAAAAGTAGTTTCACAGACTAAAATGCATGTCATAAAATATTTAGTTTATTTAATCGAGCACCACTAGCAAGTAGAGTACCTATCCTTCGGGGTAGATATATTGCTTGCGGTATTGTGCTGTTCTTTTAAACTATTGCAGATATGAGATCAGTTCGATTTTGTATTTTTCAAAAATTAAAATATTACTTTTTTTCTAATTTATATATATATATATATATA
>NW_018165408.1:103323-108553 GCF_001263595.1 Phalaenopsis equestris
TATATATATATATAAATTAAATTAAACATCTTTTAAAACCGGGTTTCAGGATATTCATTCCGGCTGCCAATAATTTCTAATTTGGCGACCGACATGATGACACTTTTTCTTGAATTTTTCAAAACACAATACAACTACCTTTCAAATGCATACAATTAACTTAGAAACATATTAAATTAGAACATGAATTCAAGTTTTCTATGCACATCAAAATCCCCAAACGTAAACAATATTTGCCCAGAAGTAGTTATAAAATCTAAAATTGAGATATTATAGAATATTGTGGTGAGATGTGGTTAAAGAATCAATTCCTCCTAATGAAATAGAGAAGTTAATAAGAAAAGTTAGGCATGTGATTTCTTTCAGATTGAACCTTCAAAGCTTATCTCTAATGCCCCGACCTCACAAATAATGACATAAATATATGCAAATATCTCCAGGCACTCATATGAAGCTAATCTAATATGAAGTTGAAGCGAACCATAAAATATAATTTTCTATTCAATTTAATCATCCTGTTCTAGTTTTCATTTTTATGAATATAATAGTTTTAACTTAAGTTAGAAAAGTCACTGATCTTTCATTCATAAGAAGAAGAATTGACACCAATTTTATTCAGAGCTTCACCTCAAGCTTCTCCCCAAAGGTTCTTGAAATTTATTTTATTTTTCTCTTTTTAATATGAACCTTTATATATATATATATATATATAGGGAAGGGAGCATTATACGGCTCCCTACATGTTAATCATAAAAGTTGAGTACAAAGATGATGGTGAAAGAGGATCCCCAAAAGCTAAAAACAAAAAAAAAGTACAATACACACCCGTATAGGAGTTCCTCGACCACATTGCAACTCCACTAAAAAAAACAAATAAAACTGAATACAAAATCGTATACCCAAAACACAAATCCTATACCCAGGTAACTGTACCAAAAAATCGAAAGGTGCTCTGTAAAATCTGAGCCGCTTGAAGCTGTGCTTGAAGGATCTTTCGAGACAAAAAGAAGACAACCTATATCGAAAATAACACAACAAAGAGTAGAAGTTGCAGTAGCACAAAAACTTTCCATGCAAGTAAGGCAACAACCAGGGAAATCAGATAGGGAACTTGTAAAAGTAGTCTTCAATTGTTCCAGGCTTCCCAAAAAATAAATCATCAAAACCAAAGGGCCCCAAATAGAAGCAGCAAAAACCGTAACCTTCTCCAGAAATAAAAACCAGTTCCACAGAAAATGTTGCCCAATAACGAAGCATCTGGTCACAATGTTAGCAGAGAACATAACACAAAAATCATCCATCATGAGATACCTCAAAATTCTGGTAAACCAAGCAAAATGGAAGGCCACCACTATCTGCATAATAATGTCAGACAAGCGCCAGGAGATACAAAAAATAGTAGAGATATATAGCAGGTAGCAAACCCCATCCAAAATAAACAACATCAAGATGAAAAAATGCACCCAGAAACAGCTCCCCACTTCACCAAACAAAAATAAAAATCAACAATCCCTGACCCACAACCAGCAAAACCAGAGTAAAGCAGTGAATAGACTAGGGCCGAACAAACGAGGCATCATAAAAATCCCCAAAAATCAAATTATATAAAGCCCGAGGCGGCACTCGACCAACCAAAATATTGTTCAATATAGCACCGGCATTAGCCAACCAATTCGCTAGTCTATTTCCGTCTCTAAAGATGAAACTCCGAGAGATAGTGACATGCTCATTCAGCTGTTTGATACGTTTGAAATAATAAGCAATGTCCCATGACAACGCTCTAACTCCATTCATGATATCAATTAAAATTTTAGAATCAATCCCAATCAATATCTGCTGCCAATTTAATGATACAGCAATCAAGACGGCCATTTAAGCTGCCCTAGCTTCGGTTTCGAGAGGATTATTAGTAACAGAAGGGGAAGAGAAAAAGAGCTTACAGCTGCCCTCAACTTCTTAGGCTATACCCCCAATACTTGCACAAGAGGGTTTCCAACTCCCATTAGTGTTAAATTTAACCCACCCTCTTGGAGGAGGCCGCCATCTCACCAAGGTTAAGAGTTACAGTATCCTCGCTCTAGGTTATATATGTTGTCTCCAAGCTTCAAAGGAGGGTATACCAGAAAAGAAAGCATCTTTCCCAACACCTGTTGACCTCACTTTTGGTTGAGGTCTAGCAATGATATTAGAAAAAAAAAATTGGCCCACGCAATAGCTTTACCCTCATATTGGATGTCATTACGAGCCATCCAAATAAACCAACAAACAATATAAGGGTAAATTTGCAGAACAAAATTACTCTTTCAATCTGAATTGTAAATGTGGCACGAGCTAATTAGATCCCAAGTCGGGGTCAAAGAAGTACCCAAAGCCCTCAATTAATCCAAATATGCAAAGAAAAAGGGCATGTTAAAAAAAGATGTTCAATAGATTCCTCATCCTCTTTGCACAACGGACATCTAAAAGGTATACACATACCTTTTAATTTTAAAATATCATCGCACGGGATCACCTTATGAAACATCCTCTATACCAAAAAAGACATTGAGGGTGTTAAAGCAGGGCTCCAAATAGTATTACCCCATTCTGTTTTAGAAAAATGGTGAAGAGAGAAATAAACATTTTTAGATATAGAGCCTTTAGAATCTATTTTAATCATAGGAACATCCTTCATATGTATCTCGAAAGGGATATATGATATAAATTTAGCAGTTTCCTCCCCCACTAGCTGTGTAAGTAAAGGCAAATTCCAACCACCATTAAGCCAGGTATCAGAAACAAGAATATTAGCACGAGCATCCTCCACCAAATGAAAAGGAAACTGGTACCACACATACTACCAAAAAGAGATATTGCAGCATCCCAAGTCCCAAAAAATAAAAAACTTGGCCCATTCACGAATTTTTAATAGTTTTTTCCACACCCTAGAATCACCAGTGCGCCAGGTAACTAAGGAAGGATTAGTTCTATGACAATATTTGCTAAGCATAAATGAGGCCCATAAAGACTCTCCTTTTCGAAAATTGAACCAGAGTTTAAATAATTTATATCCGCGATGTGATGCAGCTGTTTGAAACCCAAACCACCCGCAGACGTCGGTTTACAAACCTTTTTCCAAGGTAACCATTTCCTACCCGAATGTCCACCAACCCATAAGAATTTATTGAAACATAGTTCAAGAACCTATTGTGTGCTCTTTTTAATGTGAAGAACTTGGAAAGCATATAAAGGCAAGCTTTGCAAAATACTCTTAAGAACGGTAATCCATCCCCCAAAAGACAAATAGTTATGTTTCCAATCAAGCATCCTATTACGCACTTTTTCTACCATCTCATCCAATTGAGATTGTTTCTTCCTTTCTTTGAGGAGGTTAACTCCCAAATATTTAAGAAGAAGAGAAGAAAGAGAAAACCTTGTAAAATTGGCAATCCAATCCACTTTTCCACGAACATTAGACTTCCCCATATAAATATGGCATTTGCTAGCGCTGAATTGGAGCCCCAAAACACTTTGGAAATCATCCAAAACTTGACAGATTTCCTTAACATTCTTCTTGCACACATTAGAGAATAATATAACATCATTCGCATAAGCCAAATGAGATACAAAAACCTTGGATTTGCTAGCATAATGTAGAGAGGGTACTCTTGTGAAGAGTTCATTAATTAACCGAGAGAAGTAATCAAAGACCAAAATAAATATATTAGGTGATAAGGGATCCCCTTGTTTAATCCCACGGCCCGCAGAGAAAAACCCACGCGCACTCTCATTAATAATGATGTTGTAGTAACTGGAAATAAGCCAAGTGTGAATAAGCTTAGAAAATGCAGTAGGAAAACCTCTATCTTTAAGGACCTTCAAAATAAACTCCCAACTTAGAGAGTCATAGGCTTTTCGAATGTCCAGTTTTGTAATTAAGTTTCCCTCTCTACATCTCTTATCAATATCATAAATTAACTCTTGCGCCAACATAATATTATCAGTAATTCTCCAACCTTGTATAAAATTTGATTGTTTGAGAGAGATAATGTGATGTAAATGAGGTTGAATACGCTTCACCAAAATTTTGGTAATAGCTTTTGTGACCACAAAAATCATAGATAAAGGCCTAAAATGCTCCCATGCAGTTTTATGTGTTGATTTAGGAATAAGAACAATAGTGGCAGCAAAGAAATATTTTCCAGGAGCCTAGCCCTTGAAATAGCTTTGAATGGCCTCCACCACATCTTTTTTAATAATACCCCCAACATTTGATATAGAAATTTGAAGTAAACTCATCCGGACCAGGTGCTTTATTGCGATTGATATCCGAGAATGCAGTGAAGATTTCCTCTTCATCAAGGATACCACAAAGATCTAATCCCCTAGTATAGATTCTAACATCATTAAACAAATGAGCCTCAATATCACCGGTAGTCTGATGAGCTTGGAAAAGATTAGTGAAGTATTTAACAACACTCTCACCCAACTTAAGATCACCCGTTACCCAGTCTCCATCCTCATTTTTTATTCGAACAATAGTGTTACTAGCCCTGCGTTGTTTTATGCATGCATGAAAGTATTTCGTATTTCTATCACCTTAAGTAAAATGCAATTCCCCTGCTTTCTGTTGTAACAATTCTTCCTCTCACATAGAAGCTTCCAACAAATCCTTATGTGCCTCTTGAAGTTGAGGAACTAGATCAACAGTAGATTGATCAAGTGCTTGTAAAATATTAACACTTTGTTCAACCTTAATCACTCTAGCATGGACATCACCGAAAACATATCAATTTCAAGCTCTCAGAGCAGAAGCCACATTCTTATGAAGCTTCCAAAGACGAAACCAAACAGTACCCGCCTAACAGCAAAACCAGTTAGCAGCAACAAAAGTTAAAAAATTCTCATGTTTAGGCCAAACATTCAAATATCTAAAGTGGTACCTGGTGGATTTCTTAAAGAAATCAAAAGATAGAGGAGCGGATTGTGGTTAAACCCAGAGCTGCATAAAAGTTGTACTTGTGAAAAGCCAAAAGAGGTGTTCCAAGCTTGATTCCCGAAGCATCTATCAAGTCTTTGAAAAAGCTTCACGTGCTTCCAAGTAAATTTGGATCCGACAAAACCCAAATTAGACAAACCAACATCCACCACAGCCTCACCAAATTTATACATCAAAGAAGGACAAAATATAAGCCCTCCAAGTTTCTCGGAATTATGCAAAATCATATTAAAGACCGCCCGTATATCTATA
>NW_018165408.1:110251-129790 GCF_001263595.1 Phalaenopsis equestris
ATATATATATATATATATATATATTCTTTTTTAGTTCCTTTTCTTTTTATCTTCACTGGGGATTACAATATATGGATTAGCTCTTAGAAAGACTTTGAATACCAACCCTCTTCACAAATTATTTTTTCATTTACAAGCCTAACTTAACTCAAAATTTTATAGGTCAAGAAATGGTAACTCAAAATCAATTTGTTTTAATTAAGTAGCAACTAATTTTATAGGATTGAATTATCAATTTTACATATGGTTAACATTCAACTAAGTGTTTAGTAATGATTGTATGCATAAAGTTCACCATTGTAGATATCAGTAGTTAGGAATAACTCATCTTTTCTTAATCTTCAACAAAATCATATCTCTCTGACATATATATCTTCCATTCATAGTTGATACTTATCTTTAACTACTACTACTACTATTTTTATGAAATTACAAATTTTGATTTCTAGATACTTTAAAGGCAAAACATCATTTGCATTTTCCTCCCAAACTTGTTAGTTGCGAACATAAATGAGATTAATAAAAACAAATAAAGAGCCTAACTACATCACTTAAGAAACTATAAAACTTCACATGATAGGTCAACATTAAGTATACAAATTAAAGCAACCACCGCCTAACTAAGTGAACACAAAAATATCACAATTACATTAACATGAGCTCCACATGGAAAAAAATAATAGAAACATCTAATAAAGCACGTAGCCACCACATATAAACATATACTATGTTCATCACAATATCAATAATTAAATGTCCACAACAACAATAGTATAGTCGACATAAGCATAATAATAGAAAAAAAAAACTATAGAATTCGAAGAACAATAAAGAAAATCAATAAAATTGAGGCTATTTCTGATCAAGCAGCAAGTCTCTTTAAGACGTATGTAACTCTAGAGATTCAAACAGGCAAGAACATGCACATGCACTAAATATAGCAAGGGAAAGGAAATTGGGTCGCCTCAAGCACTCAATGTAGCCCCAATAGGTGTTCAGTATAATATCCTCACGTCGGTCGCATTTTGGAAATGATTTAAATTTAATTTAATACATATGTGTAATATTGATTTTTGAAAATGTGCAGTGCTATGCCCTTCAATGGCAGCAACCACCAAAACTCACTTTCTGTTACCATTTTCTTTCTTTATAATCAGATGCTGAGTTAATCAGTATTCTCATGCTTTTGCTTTGCCAAAGCAAACATGAGACCTCCACAACTTTAATTTTAAACCTTTCATCCAAAAAGTGAGACTTTCTTTGTCTTTTCGGCTACTTTATTATTTGTAAACTAAACTTTAAATGATTATCTACACTGATTTGTGCCATATGTATTTGAATGGATTCGAAATACATTTGAGTGAGTCAAATTAGACTTAAAATAATGTCGAGTCCGCTAAAATTTTAAGCAGGTTCGAGTGATCAAATTATTAAAAGATGTGAACGCTTTAGATATCTCGGGTCTATTGTTCAAAGTGATGGTGATATAGATGGGGATGTAATTAGTAGAATTCAAATTGGTTGGTTGAAGTGGAGGAATGTTTTGGGCCTATTGTGTGCTAGTAAAATGGTGGTGAGACCTGCAGTGCTCTATAACGTTGAATGTTGCCATTTAAAAGAGAAGCAGAAAACTAAGTTAAATGATGCCGAGATGAGAATGATTAGGCAAATGAGTGGCTTTTCACTTAGAGACAAAATGCGAAATGAATGTATCCATGATAGGGTTGGTGTAGCTCCACTGACAGAAAAAACTAAAGAGAATCGTCTTAGATGGTTTGGTCACATTAAAAAAACTAAAGAGAATCGTGTTAGATGGTTTGGTCACATTAAACATCGACCATCTGATGATCCGACAAGAGATTAGATATTTTAGATTCGACTTATGTGAAGAAAGGCAGAGGTAGACCTAGGAAGACTTGGGCATATTGTACAAAAAAAATGATCTTAATTTATTAGAATTAGATGAAAATATGGCACTCAATAGGACGCAATGGAGAGACAGGATTTGTGTAGCCGACCCCTCTTAGTGGGATAAAGGTTCGTTGTTGTTGTATTTTACATGTTAAATTCCATGTTGCCTCTGGTTTTAATGTATGGTCTTTTATTAGCATTCATATACTGTTTAGCAATCAGGATGGACAAGAAAGGCAATGCATTTTAAGGACATTTACAAATCTAACACCTGATTCCTCTACATATCTAAAACACTATCCATATACTGTTTAGAATGATAATATATTATATATATATGATATCTAATATAAGAATGAAATTATGTATTTCAATTTTTTTAATTAAAATAGTACTATTTTTTATTTGATTTGAAAATTTTTGAGGGATATAAATGTAAAAGATAAAACTTTATGTGTTAGCTATGTAAATAGCTAAGAATTAGGTGGGCTGTATGTAAATGCCCCAAAACAAAACTCTATTGCTCCATCTACTAAAAATTATTGTATACATACACTGCATGCAGAGATGCATGCGGTGTCCGATCCTGACCGTAGATCACGGTAATCTACGGTGATCCTGACCATAGATCACAGTGATCTACGGTCAGGATGTATTTTGGTGGGCCTCAATTTTCTTTTTTTATTTTATTTTTAATTTTGATTGATCGGACACCGCATGCATCTCTCAATGCAGTGTATGTATGCAATAATTTTTTGTCTAAAATATGTCTGGATACACTCCCACTTACAAAAGAAATAGGGCATTTTCTTTCCACCACATAATTCTTATATATTTACAAATCTGACCATTAAATTTTCATTTTTATGTATATATCACTCAAAATTTTAACAACATATACAAATTATCACGATTATTAAATTTAAAAAGTAAAATATATCTTTTTATGCATAAATTTTCAACATCAAAATTTATTAAATATAAATATTAATCTTTAGGTGTTAAATATATAATACATAAGAATTGCTTTATAATAAGTCTCATATAATTGCTATTTTAGGGCTCTTGGTACGCAAGTAAATTTACCATAGAAATAAAGCGATATTTAAGTCTCATAAAATTGATATTTTATCAACATGTAACGAAACTGTCTTGCAATCGTATTTATTTTTCATCGGTCTTGTGCCAAAGGATCGTAAATTACAAATGGTTCCAAAAATTGCGCTTCAACCATGAACGTGATATCTCAAATTTCAAAATCAATTTTGCATTGAATCAACTAAAATTGTTGATTGAATTAGCCAATAAGAAAAGTAGTTCAACAGTTTTTTTTGTACGGCCCTTATTAAGTGTATATCCCAAAATGAGTTTATTTAAGCAGCAATCCTAAGTAAGCCTCATGGTTTTAATGGATCGAGCCCAATAACTGTGCATTTTAATAGTCTGGTGCTGACCAGATCAATCATACTCATTAGATGTAATTTTGGAAGTGACAAGCTTAGAGCTTCTTGCCCCCAGAAGGGCTCCATAAGCACCTCTGAAGCACGCCAAACAACATTCTTGCGAGTTCCTCATAATGAATTTGTTAAGTCTTAATCTTCAAGTGAGTTATTCTAGTTAAGTTCGCTCAAACTACCTGAGCTCTTATTCCAAACTCAAACGAACGAGTTGACCTTCCCACAAAACTTGTTCACAACCATACCTCTCAATTTTATATCCTCAAAGGGGCTCTATGATGAACTTTCTCTCTCAAAATGCCCTCAACCTCTTCTCACTCCTTCATCAAGATCTCTCCAAGATTGTATGAGTTTACGAATTAGACATAATCTCACGTCCCAAAGACATTTAACATCCTAAATGGTGCATTGAGCATTGAACAAATTATCAAAATCTAGCGAAAAAAATATTTTATTTAGGGAGAAGAAAATTACAACGATAAACTAAATCAGAGAATTAGTGACACAACAAATGAATAAACTCAGAGAACAAATGAAAATGAGGTTAGAGGAAATAAGGCAAGAGGCATCCATAATCCGTTCCAGAAACCGTTCGTGAAGTCATGTTGGATTGTTAAGTTTGAAAGACTGCAGGCAAGAATAACGAAGGGACTAGGTACCCAGAGAAGAGGCGCATCGAGTCAAAGTAAGAAGAGCAATAGCTACTACATTAAAAAAAAAAAAGAGAAAGATAATAAAGACATGTTGTACATTCACAGAGAAGAGATGCTAGAGTCCTTAGAACATGAAGAAAGAAGCAAATAAAGAAGAAGAAGAAGAAGAAGAATATTAGAGAATACATTCTTCTGAGAAATAATCAAAGCAGACCCCCTAGGAGGTTCATGATACACAAAAAATATATAAATTTTTAGACCCATATTTTATGCTCATTTTTTGTGATATTGCACTTTAATGGAAGGTATTTTTATATTTTATTGCAGGTTGTTCAATTTTAGGACTTAAAGCAAAAAAAAAGCAAAAATGATGAACTTTGGAGCAAAGATAAAGAATTATAAATTTGTTCAGCGTCGACGGTGCTTCAGCGCTGACGGCGCCATTTGACAGACAGGACGAATTAAATTGCGGGACACTGGCACTGACAGCGCCAGAATGGCCGTCGACGATGCCAATGTCGGTTCAACCCTGATTTCTAGAAGATTCGACGAATCTGGATGCATTTTGAAGAGTTTTTGGAGGTACCTATTGGAGAACCGACTCTAGACTTTATTTAGGGCCGAAATTGATAAAAAAACGAAATTGATAAAAAAGCGACTCTTCCTGCCATTTCATCCCCTCCAATGATATAATCTCAACATTCAAAATTAGTGACAGTAATTTTGTATTGACTTTCTGTGAATTTCCTAGTAAATTTATAATTTCAAATTTAAGTCTTCCCCATGGGATTGATATTTGAGGCTTATAAAGAAAGTCATTTATTACTTGATAAGGATACGTATACTAGAAAAGTAAGAGATTTCTTCTTTTAGGGAAGTCATTTATTACTTGATAAGGATACGTATACTTGCGTAGAATCCTAACATTAATTACTTAAATTTCTTATTCATAAAATAATGCATCAAGCTTTTAGTACCGTTGCACAGCGGAGTCAACTATATAATTTTTACACAAATATATTCCCGGGATCAGTTCACAATCCTTTATTTGGACTTTCACAAAGGAAGAACTGATCCTACCGATCATGTAGCTTCTTTCGAATCAATAGTTTCCCTGTTACAAGTAAACTATTCTCTTAAGTGTTTTTTATTCCTTACGATGTTTAAGGAGTCAGCTTTGTGTTGGTTTAACAACTTGTCGATAGGTGTATTACCTCTTTTAGTAAAAATGAATATTCATAGCTTAATTTGTTAGCGCTTACAAAAAAGCTCTTATGTTTTGCTAAGAATAGGACAAGATCTATTCTAAAACTTAAGAAACTTGATTATCACATTCTAGCGTGAAAATCTGGAGCCTTCCATTGCTCATGCGACACTCACGTAAGGACAACATGAAGGTCTATTACAATATTTACTTGTTCTGCAAAAGAAAAAAACTTTAGCTGAACTCTTAGAAATGGCAAATGATCATATCCCAATTGAAGAATATTATTCTTTTTCTATGACACAGAAAGATCAGAGGAGAAACTCCATTAAGGAGATTCTCGTGAAGATTGAGACCTAGGTGCAGATTCAAGCAAGCAAATAGGTGAGACGTCCCTAGACGATATTCATGACAACAACAACGACTGGAGTAGTCCAATAAAAGGCTTATTATAAAAAACTAGTAAGAAGAAGATACCCCAAATCTTTGCATTGGAAATCACACCTCCACGAGTATCCATTGTCAAAGTCATAGAGGTCATTCTGAATAAAGATTTTCTACCAATGAAGGTTGGTACCTTCCATCAAAATCTCAACAAGCATTGTACCTATCATCATAACCATGGGAATGATTTTAAATAATGTCATCACCTCTGAAACTTGACTGAAGAATTAATTTGAGCAGAGAAGTTGAATGAATTAGTTGCACCAGAAGGCCATACCCAGAGCCAAGGGAATGCACCAGCTGAGCCTGTCATTGATGAATTAGTTCACATCACAATCATGCATATCTCTAGTGTCATACTTGCCATCTTAGGTGGAGATGAACCTAAAGCCACAAGGCATTGAAGTTTGAAGTGGATAAAAATGGGAGACATTCAATTCTACTAGCTTGACTTGAGCTACCACTCAATAACCCAACAATAACTTTCATGGGAGCTGACTTACTCAATGGTAACAATGTCATAGTCATTACTACAGTTATTGAAAAACATTAAATTGATAGTATTTTCATGGATACAGGGGACTCTGTTAACATCCTTTCAATAAAGTATTCCAAAAGTTGAATATGATGAACACTCAACTGTCTTCTAATTCAGGACCTCTCTGCTAGTTCTTAGGAGAGAGAAAAAGATCTGTAGAGCCATTTCTAAATCGATAACTTGGGGAGAAGTAGATAATAATAAATGTCCATCACAAATTTCATAAGGTTGGACAACCACTTACAACACCATCTTCTGCAGACCTGTCAACAAGCAATTTAACATGAAAACTTCCAACCATGTTGAAAGATTACTAAAATGGTCAGTAGAATCGAGTGTGTTCAATATTTCTTACATTCCAATAACAATGAACAGAGTCCAGGTGATTGTTGACTTCTTAGATAATTTCTTAGAAGGGCTAATCCAACATGAAAACAACATTGCAGATAAAATTTGGACACCATACATGAATGGAGACTCAAGAACCCTTAGAAAAGAGGTAGGTATGGTTCTATGAATCCCAAAATGACTTGCATTTCATCATTCAATCTTACTTGGTTTCAACTCCATTGATAATCAAGTTGAGTACGAAGCAGTAATCATCAGATCACACCTTTCAATAGAAATTAGATTGAAATATAATATAATTAAATCAGACTCACAATTGGTAGTTAACTAAATCTAAAGTATGAAACAATCCTATGAAAATCATTATTAAAAGCTAAAGTTGAAATCATAAACCTTGAAAATTTCTACATTAAGCACACATGAAAAGAAGAAAACCAAGTTACTGACTTTCTCTCTTTGGTTGAATATCTGGGATCCAAGTGACAAATTATTCTAAAGCATTCATTCTTAAGGAACTCAATGTATTAAACATCGAGTCAGTGTCTGTTGTAAGGTGGAGTGACCCTATAAAAGCTTATATAACCATAGGAAAATTCTACCAGGAGTAACAAATCCTCAAAAGTTTAGTTCAAAAGCGGCCCAATATTTCAATATTAGTGATGAATTTTTCAAAAAGTTAGTAACAATTGTTTTAATAAGTTGTGTCAAAGAGAATAAAATGATAATAATCTTTCAAAAATTTCTTGTAGGAGAATGTATAAACTATTCAGCGGGGAAGACTTTAGCAAACTATATTCTAGAATAGAGAAATTATTGGCCAACCTTAGGAAAAAGACTTAGAGAAGTTCATATAAAGATGAAAATAATGCTAAATGTTTGTTCTCATATCATGTGATTACAATATTCTCATAAGATTTAATCAATAACAAGCCAATAAGAGGAATGGACCTCCTTTGTACTGTTCCTCCTAGTAAAGGATAATGAAAGTTTGTTCTTATATGATTGACTACTCCCCCAAATGGATTGAGGCTAAGCCACTAGTCTGAATCATTGATGAAGTGGTCTGCAATGTCATATGGAATTTTATTGCCCTATGATATGGACTATCCCTCATGATCATCACTGATAATAAAACTCAATTTGTCATTAAAAAATTCAGAACAATTGCAACAAGAATGGAATACAACTCAAGTATATTTCCATTCACCATCTAAAAATAAATGAACAAGTAGAAGCAACCCACAAATTGATCCTCAACTTGTTGAGGAAAATGAAAAAGGATTACAAGACGGTGGGTTGAAATCATGCCCTCTATATTATTGGTGCTATGAACTATGCCCTCCACTTGTATTCAACATACCCCTATCATCTTGTCAAATGGGACTGAAACTTCTAATAGAAAATGGCATACATACTCAAAGGGTCCAAACAACTAATAGCTTTGATGTGCAAGAGTTGAACTAGTATAAAGACTCAAATAAAAGAGCCCACAAAACATGTTGTATGTCTTACTAAAGCTTCACAAATAATTTGTGTTATAACAAGAAAGAAGTCAAAAGAATGACCTTAAAATATTACAACTCGTTAGTCAATGAATAGTACTGTTTTCATTTTTTTTAGTTGAGTTTTTTGAAGTTACTGGTTTGTCTTATCATCATCGTATATTTACTTTCTGAATAATTCTCTACTTATAGAGGAACCAAAAAGAAGGAAAATTTTGACAAAAACAGAAAAACAATTTAAAATGAACATGGAAAACTTTCATAAGGTAACATTTACACTATAACCCAAGAGCGTACGTCCAAAAAGAGATCAGATCGAAAATTTCATGGAAAAAAATCCTTGAAGAAAACCCTTTGAAAGCAAACCAAAACCAAAGAACTGTGTTTTTGTGCTTGTTCGGGGTCGAGAAAAACTTCCAAGGAAATGTATCCCTTTGATTAATTATATCTTGAGAGATGCTCAAGAATACTCTAGATAAGAAGAGCCTGGCTAACAAAATTTATGATCCTATTAGTTGGAAAATCAAAGAATTTAAATCTTCTCAAACAGAAGAACTTAATGCTTTTGACACATGTACTACCCATAGGACAAAGGGTGAATCACCATATCCATTGTGAGCGGTGACGCCTAGACATGTCAGGCCCGCGAGATGATATCAACAATTTCTTAAAGGAATTACATGGTGCAAAAAAGGTGCTAACAAGAAAGGGGAGGAAACCTTCAATAGGTAGATGTAATTAGGCTAGATACCATGGATCTGTCATCCCAAGCTATGGAGACCTAAGTTTAGCCGGTCGTGAAGGTTGTCGACCTAACCCAACCTAGCATCTCTTGTCAGTAATCCATGAAATGTTTCATCCAAGAGAATCCCGATAATGCTAAGGCAAAGAAAAGAAACATTTGATTTCATATCACTCTCTAAGGGGTGGAGTAGTGAAATATGAGATTTATACTCATCAATTCACTGACAAAGATGTCGCTAGAGTGAAGAGAGAAAGGGGGTCTAACAAAAATATAAAACCACCACACAAAGGAATTACGCCACCTATATAGATCAAGGGAGCCTCCAACGCCCCAGTCATATTAGAAAACCTTCTATGCAAAAATTTATGCTTGGCCTAGTTAATTAAAGAAGCATGGGGCTTCCTCACCGGGACATGCAAAATTATGTAGTTATTTGTAATTGAATTTAAATATTGTGGCCCCATTAGGTATGACTTAGATGTTGTCATGCTATGCAACCTATTTTTAAACTAGCCCGAAGGCCGTGTAGAAAAGTAAGTGCAGATTTTAATTATTTGAAAGATTTTACTCCTATATTTTATTTATCTTGAATCTTTTATTCTTAAGATTTTTGTAGAAAATTTATATTTTAGGATCCTTAATGAGCCAAGATTTAATTATTTGCATGAGCCCAGATAAACCACAAGCCAGAAAAGCAAAAAAGAAAAGCACACTAAATATTTATAAATAGACCAAATAAAAGAATAAGAGGTCGATGTTGTTGGGCAAACAAAATATCTTAGGAAAGCAAAAAAAGCAGCTGAACTCTGCATATATATTCCCGATTATGTATTCAAAATTAAGGTGTGAGACACGGGCTTTTGGTCTTGGTCCTTATCACGTGGTTCATTGCACCGTGCACCCCAGAACCCGTGCCCACACCTTATTTCTAATACCAACTTCATCCTTAAGATTTTATCAATTACATATAAAATAAAAAAAGACTCGACCTATAGAAGAGTTAGCACGAATTATATCATGCAATGCATATGAGTCATGCTTGGCAGGTGGAATGCATTAGCATCACCTAAAAAGTGTTAATATTTAAATATTTATTTGCACCTTCCTTTTCATTTATTTTAAGCATGGCGTGCAACATAGAAAATCATCCCTAATATACTAGTGCACAACTCCACACCAAGTAAAGACATCAAAGGCAACACACCAAAAGATGTCTGGCTAGGTAAACCTTACCAGCAAAAAACTATAGTCAGACCTAAAAATATTACTTGGCATCCTAGCCCTAGCTTAGTACACCATCTAACAAAAGTTTCCTAACCACAACATCTTTTGTGTTTAACCCATTTGTTCCTCTAAGCAACGAGCGGAAGTTGTAGATCATGAAAGATGTTAAGTTCCTGACTAGCCAAATTGGGAATAAATGAAATATAAATGTTAACAAAACAGCTTTCACATGAAACGTCAAGAAATTTTATGGGAAAACAATCTAATAAAACCACGAAAGCGATGAGCCATACACAACAAAGACGTGAAAGAGACCATAGCTATACATGATAGAACAAAAGACGAAAAAAGGTCCATGAAAATCAATATTGTAAGCAAAACATGAAACTACACACTTACAAATTAACTTGGCCTTCCAAACCAAGGAAAGTCTCTCCCTCTCATATAATTTTCTCTCCAAAATAGTAAGAGAAAAAGCATTTAGAACCTTCATCTTAAGCTAGGATAAAAGCCCTAAGAGAGAGGCTTTCTCTCTTTAATCGACTCTCTCAATATTTTCCTCTAGCCATCCCTGATAATCCAAGCTCCCTTTCAAGTTGCCCTAAAACTAATTTTATATTCCTAGTTTCAGATTAGCAAAAAAATTCCTTCACAAAATTCTTCTTGCTTCATTGATGTGGTCAAATCCAAACCCAACGTGGTTACTCCAGAATTGTTGATCGGGTGGCATGGTTACACCCGATCCAAACTTGGGCACGCCACTACCCTTGATAGAGAGGCATGGTCATGCCCATAAGGAGTGTGTTCATGCCATTTTTTCCAATTTTGACCTTTCCTTTTTTAAATCTAAAATGCTCACTCGACCTCCAACAACTTGCACATCACCAATAAAAACTTTCCACAAGTGTAAATCCAAGATAACTGAAGTAAAAAAATAGGTAAGAAATAGGGTTAGTTCAGTAAAAATTATGTAGAATTAATTTGTGTCAATACCCACAAACATATCTTTTACTTGTGCTTAAGTAATCCCATATCTTATTAAAGATTAACTTAATGCTAGCAGCTCTCATGTGGATATCCTTCTTCATCAACGGGATTATATTAAAGCAACGTAAAATATGAAACTTTCATTTTAGGTTTAGATTTTCCTTAATGTCTAATAACCCAAACCTTTCTTTGCTTGCTCTTTCCTGATCCCAATGAAATCTCAAAACACTTATTCAAGTGTCTATGAAATATTTTATTTATCAAAGAACAATTCTAAATCAATTAGGAGTCAACATACCTTACAATACTTAACCTCTTATTTAGTTAATAACCTAGGAATCTCACTAAGTTAATTTTTAAAACTTATCAATTGTCAGAAAATTGAATCCAATTTTAATTATTGTGCCCACCTCAAGCTTCTTCTCAGGGGGGGGGGGGGGCGTGTGGTGTGGTGCTTTGCCATTTTTTTAGGTTCTTCTTTATTAATTGGCGTGCCATAATTTTTTTTTCTTTTTCTTAAACTTTTCTCTTTTTTAACTATGTTTTTTCTCCATTTTCCTTGAGAACTACTATAACTAGTAGAACTTCTTTATTTTACTAATTCTGAACATCAATTTTCTTTAAATTGATTGGCCTCAAAATTTTCCTACTAGGACCTCGCATTATATTATTTTCCAACCAAAAATTTAATCTCAACCAACTTGGTTATGCCAACCATAGAGTGATAAGGAAAAAAATCTTTGATTAACTACTCACATTTTAATTATATTCTTATAATTATTTTGAGAGACTTTAGATTCAATGAGAGATTGTGAAATCATAGGATATTGTCCCTAGATAATTAATTTAAACCCATATATTTAATGATTATTCCTCTTTTAACATTTGTTTTATACATTCATGTTAAGTGAGCAGGAAGTTTGCATGAGACACTACTGAGAATAACAACAATTCGTAGTATAAAATATGAGAAATACTTTACTACAATGCTATGAACATCAAATCCTTTCCCCGAACTTGCTTTTTATCCCAGCCATGCTATATAAGAAATTACTAATATTGCAAGTAAGTATTGAAAATGGAGGTAGGCACTGGTAAGAAAATATATTGCATTTCACTACATAACCAATAAAAGCAATTGAAAACCCTACCAACAAGTACCAACTAGATCGTATAGGTACTATACACATAACTGATGAGAAGTAGTATGAGACAACAAATGACACTCACAATAAACAAAATCAACACAAATGCATTAATCACTCAAGTCAAACAAAATTTTAAGATAACACTTAGGGTGTCTCCCAAGGTAGAGCTTGGTTTAACGTCCTCAGTTAGACAATGACACATTAATCAATCCTACATTGGGCCTCTGGGATCAAATTGCCACTTCAAAGGTCCAAGATCACTCACGTCAAATACTAATTGTCCTAGAGAATCAACTAGGTCCTCAAATGGTTCCAGTCCCCTAGTTTCTTTTGAAGTACATCCATCCCCTCTTACCCTCTGGTTGATATTTTCAGTGACCTATTATTTCCAAATGAGTAGTCATGGACACTCACGAAGGATAGGGTAAGGTGTCCTCTTAACACGTCATGACCAATTATAAGTCTTCTTCTATGGGTAATCATACAGATGGGTCTGACTTCGGGGTCACTAAAGACACATCCTCTAAACAAAGAGCATATTCATCCTCAATCAGATACTTCAAAAATTCATTCAGTATTGCTTACTCTTCAGAATTCAAGTCATCATATTCAATAGATTGGCTCCCCACTACCCTCTCCACCATTTCTATCTTATGATTCTGATCCATCCTAGTGACTTGGCGAAAGTTTATTGATTTTAGTACATCAAATGTTACCTCTTGGCCACTTTTACTTAAAATTGCTTTTCTTTCTTAAACATCAATAATAGATCTTTCTGAAGCTAGAAAGTTTCTCCTTATCCTCCTTTATATCCAACACCACAAAATTATTAATAAATATAAATGTGTCCACTGTAACCCATACATTCTTAATGGTTGCCCTAGGATATGACATTGGCTGGTCAGCTAATTACAAAGTCATGGTAGTGGAATTGACTTTTCCTTATCCTAGTTAATTGAAAATGGCTAGGCTCATGAGGTTATTGCTCGCTCAAAATCACATAATGCTTTCCCAAAATATTTTTCTCCTATAGCACAAGGGATGGTGAAGCTACCTTGCTCCTTCTGAGGCTTTTGAAGTCTCTTGGAAAAAGAAGGTGGAAGCCCCTCATTTGGGTCAATCCTAATGGGTGAGAATAGTCTTCTTGAGTTAGGCTTAATACAGTTGCTCACATTCCAGTGTCTATCTCCCTTCTTCATCCTAGTTCTCACTCTAATCGCCTTACACTACTCCACATTTTGGTCCTTAGGTTTAATCTCAGTGTTGCTTGTTAGTGTTCGTAGGGTTTTTTCATTCATTGAATTCTTCACCTATACTAGTTGGGTTTCAAGCTTCTTAATGGCTTCAACCTGGCTCTGTAATTGATTTTCTATTTGAATTAGCAATTACTTAAGAGGTGAATTTTTTGTATAGTCTGAGAATTGGTATGCTCATTTCTAAGGATTAATTTCTTGGTTGCTCTAATTACTTAAAGTGTTTACTTCCTTCCCACACCACTCATTATTGTTGCTCCATTAAATGTTGGGATGATTTTTCCAGCCTAGGTTGTATGTATTGGAAGAAGGGTTATGGCCTTAGCTTTCTATGACATTCACAACCTCTAATGTGGTAATGCTAGGATATACCACCATTTTTTATAATATCCCTTTACTTCTGGTGATTCTTGCACTAAATTCACCCAGATTGTCTAATCTTTCCAAGAAATGGCTACTACTTAGGCTGCTAGGATGACCAAGACATCAATATCTTTCACACTTGTCACTTTCTTTGGGTTTACCTTATGTGATGGCCACTAGAAATTATATCTGCCATCTCATCTATCAATGCGTAGACCTTAACAAATGGTTTTGCCAATAGGGATACTTCTATAGTAGCATCTATAATTGACCTAATGGAACCTACAAGCCTGTTATAGAAGGTTTGAATAATCAACCAATTGTGGAAGGAATTGTGTGGACACTTCTTAAGCATCTCCTTAAATCTCTCTCAGGCTTCATAAATGGTCTCTCGCTCTATTCGTACATATAATGTGATGTCATTCCTAATCCTAGTAGTCGTGGAGGGTGGAAAATACTTGGTTAGAAATTGTATGCTAGATCATTCCAATTAGTGATGGAACATGAGGCTAATGAGTTTAACTATATCTTGGATTTATCCTGTATAGAGAATGGAAAGAACTACAATCTAACGGTATCACTGGGGGCACCTTCATATCAAAAGGTGGCACAAAGTTTCAGAAACTTGTCTAGATGAAGGTTGGGGCCCTCAGTTGGCGTTCCCCCAAACTGGTAGTTTTATACCTTTTAAATTATGGCAGATCTAAACTCAATACTGTTGGTTTCACCTGTGGAGTAATGGAATCTAGGGTGAGTCTCCTCCACATATGGGTTGGCCTAATCCCTAAGAGGTTTCATGGTATGGTCTTGATGGTTAGCCATCACTACTGGTAGATCAGCTAGAGGATGTGCTCTCCTAAACCTTCTAAGAGCTTGCCATATCTTAGTGTCAAAGGGTGCTAAGTTAGCTATGACAATTCAACAAATACACTATGCATTGTGATGAGTGCTCCTAAGCTGATGTCGATACACATGACTCCATGAAATCACATAAGCACAAAGACCCACACATGTTTGTCAAAAGCAATCCATAAAATGTATACACATATGCAGATGAAAGAATGATAATACTCACATAGGAAATTTTTTTTTCAGCTTTTAGACTTATTTTTTTCAACACCTAAAATAAATTTACAAGTAATAATTCAAATGTAAGGAACAAAACAAATACTGAAAAAATGATAATTGAAAAAAATCGAACACACAAGCAAAGCAAATAAATAATTTTTGGCTTTTTGGCTTTCCTTTTGTTTTATCTTTTTTAGTTCTTAGCACCTACATGAAAACACGGTAGCAATACAAGTGCAACTATAACTGAAATGAATAGAAATACGAAAAAAAGAAAGTAAAAAACCTTAATTCTAAGCCAGTAACAATTCTCCTAAAGTCAAAAATTTTTTACACCTTTCCCGGTTAATGACACCAAAAAATTGACGGCTTAAAAGGTTGTGGTGAAGCAAGTTGGCTTTATCACGCAAATATACATGTCAAATATTAATGTAAATTTAGAGTTTTGCATATCAATCCCACAATGAAATGAATAAAAAATAATTTTCAACAGGTGAATCTTTAGCTTACTAAAAATCTAAATCTAGTTTAACGTGATCACGAGCAAGAGATTGAAATCCTATAGTATTACTCACAAAAAAAAAGCATGAGCTTGAAAACAAAGAAAATAGTAAGTGAAAAAGTCTTACAATTGCGTAATAGAGATAAGGATTGCGCCTCTGTGATTCAGATGTAGTGGTGTTTCATGATTTTTCTACATGTTTCCCTATGTGACAGCTGTCAACAAATATAAATTATTCTGCTTCAGCCTATGCTTATGTCAAAAGAAGAATTAAAAATAAATGGTGTAAGGTTTCTCTTAACCCCATGGTGTCCCCAGGATTCTTACATTATCCTTTCTAGGTTGTAAAATCCTAATAGAAAATGTCTATTCTACCATAATTTTTTGGTTAACCCATTTATTTCTATATGTGATGAACAAAAGTCATAGATCATGAAAGATGTTAACATCCATACTAGCCAAATCAGGAGTAAGGCAAATTCTAATGCTTAACACAACAACTTTTGCATGAAAGCTCAGAAAAACATCAAAAGGAAAAAAATCTAAGAAAAACACAAAAACCAAGGGCCATACATCATTAATCTGCAAAAGTGAACTTAGTTATGCATGATAACATCGATAGTAAACAAGTTCATAAAAATCATTCTTGCAAGAAAAATATGAAAGTAAATACTTATAAAATAACTTGTCCTCTTCACCAAAGCTGAAGCTCTTCCTCTCATGCAATCTTCTCTCCAAAAAATTTACAAAAATAAAATAAAAGAGGAAGAGAAACAACTTTTAGGACTGAAGCCTCAAGCAAAGATGAAAGCCCTAATCTCTCTCTCTCTCTCTCTCTCTCTCTCTCTAACCAAGTCCATCAATCTTTGTGTCTAGTTATCCTGATGATCTAAGCTCTCTTTAAGGTTTCCCTAAATCTATTTTTATAGCTATGTTCTTATATTAGCAAGAAATTACTTTCCAAAAATATTTCTTGCTTCATTGGTGTGGTCATGCCTGAACATGGAAGGGTCATGCCAACATTGTTGATCAAGTAATGTGTCCATGCATGATCTAAGAATGATCATGTCCTGCATTTGATACAGAGGAGTAGTCATGTCCATAGTGGTCACACCTATTTTGGCTATTTTGACATTATTTTTTTTCACTCCTAAATGTTCACTTTACCTCATGCAACCTGCAAATCATAAGAAAAAAACCTTTCGCAAGCATAAGTTAATGATAACTCAGGGGAAAAAAGGAAAAAAATTGGTTTAGATGCACTAAAAACTACAAGAATTTAGTCATGTATGCTTGAGAGTTTGTCTATATGAACTTTACCAAATTTTCTCCCAAAAAAGAAAAAAAATATATCTAAGTATCACGAAGCCGATTAGAAGATCCTTTTTAATCTTTAAATTCCTAGTCATCCCAAAAAAGGAAGCCTTGAACTTCTTTATAGTTGATCGAGCAGCTACCTCTTTTTCTCGCTTGGCTTTAGTAGCATCATAGGCAGCCCATAGTTTCGTTTGCATCTATTCTAAAAACCCAAAAAATAGGACTCTATTTAAAGTCGGTGGCCCTGTATACTAACAAATTGAAAGTAGTTAACCCTTAGTTTCAGCCCATCCAGCTAGAGTATAATTGGTGCCTTTCTTCTTCTAGAAGATGTTGCTAGTCGAAACAGTCCTTGCACCTCAGCTCTCAGATGACAAAGCGATGAAAATTTATATTTCTAATCCTTATCTTTGTCTTTCAATATAGAGAATTGGAATGGGCCAATTGCTCTGAATTGGACATTTTTTTTCCGACTTTACGCGAAAGGAGACCATGTGCTGAATAGACCACGGGCAGTTAGCTCTTAGCCTGATAGTCGAATCGAAGATAAATGCTTCTATTACGAAATAAATCACACAAGTATGGAGCTCTTGGCCGCAGCCATCAGACCAAATTCTGTGCAATTCTCTTGAGAGCCATCATAAAATAGAAAATAATAATGAGCAGATAAAGCCGAATGGAAAACAAAAACTGAGTGTCAAGACTAGAGAAGAAAAGACAGAAGGCACGTTAATATGGCCCTCAACCAATATTTATAGAAATCCAACGGAAGTGAAAATGTAGCACAAGGTTGTTGAGAGAAAATTCCATGCATAACAAAAACTAAGTTAGATGAAAAACAATAAGATATATTTATTAAAAAATTTTATTACAATCTGACCCTAGTTCGAGAAAATATACTTTACAAATTGATCCTTGGCTACATCGACCAAGAACAAACCCCTCCTAACTAACTTCTTATACATATATGGTCGTCGAGTTAGAATTGAACCTCTTGGTCGTCCTCGTAATGAACCCTCTACAAAATGCATCTTCCCAGAGTTCTACAACCTCTTGGCAAAAACAAAACACCTTCCCCTACATTTCCTGCAACACCACTCAAAGATCCTAATCCCGCCAAGTCAAAGCATTCTCCACTTCTTCTAAGAGATGGTTCAAGGTTCTTGGGGACATTAAGTGTCCCTCAGTTGCCTCCACATGAGCCTCCACAGGATTAGCTTGGTGATCGACCACATTCTCCTTGCTACTAGTCAGTGTTGGGGGAATGAGTTTAACAACAAGGACAAGTTTGGCAACCACCATCGACCGACAATTCCCCATCTCGAGGATCCTATTCTAGAAGAAAAAAAATCAAATCAACAAGCTACAAGGAACTTAAACAGAGAGAAAATGAAAGGAATCATATACCCAAAATCTAATTCACATTAGACCAAGTAGTTCCACCAACATAAAAAGTCATAAAATCATCAACTAACCTCTTTTCTCTGATTGGAGAGTCACTTCTTTTAACCCCTTATACACATGTTGAGGAAATGATAACAACCCCTGTTTAGATATGAACTTCAGCAGGGCTCTTCATCGATGGATAGAATGCTAAGTCTCACAACAACTCATCGATAGGTTGAACCTTCTCTGAAGTCCCTCAAATCATGTCGGACGACTCCTCTATCTCCACTCATTTTGTGGGTTTTAGTTTTTGCCAACCTCTTTTCTTTGGCTCAACCCCACACCGACGTTGTCCTATACCAAGAGCAACCAATACTTTTGCCTAGTCTAAAAATTTTAGCTCCAAATTAGAACCTTTTTCGATAATGGAATCATAGAAACTAAATGAAATAAAATAACAGACACAAAACAATAGAACCGCCCCATACATCTTTTATATAAGGACCGTGAACATAGAAATCAAGGATACCTTATTACATTATATTATGATTGTTAAGATTCAATTTATTACATGTAACAATTTTCTTTGTTTTTATCATAGTTGTTGTTATTAAGTAGCAAAAAAATTGGATAACTTAATATGTACACTCAAAAATGACTTGCATGAATTTCAAGACAATCTGGTGATCCAGATAAAAAATTAAGTATTCATAAAGTTAACTAGCTAAAGAACCTTCGGGTTACTAACAACCAACCAACCTAAAGACTCGTGACTGACCAAAGGTTCCTCATGTCGAATGAAAACTGGTCTCTCCCAAAAGACCGAACAAGAGTCCAGTACACCAAGCAATCACTTAAGCATTATAGTGAGGGTCTCAACATTCCTCCCAAAGATTACTAAGAAATAAACAAGACGACCGATCATGCTAAAGAAGGTCGGATATAACACTCAAAGCCGACTAGCCTCTTTGGATGATGACTGACCGACCGACCAACATCTAGATAAAATAGCCAACTAGCCCCAACAGAGTCGACCAACTCAAGGAACTTCCAACCAAATGGTCTAGAAAAATCAAAAGACTCATAAATCAGTTAGAAATACAAAATGACACGATAAAATACAAGAATGTCATGTAACCCTCTCATCAAAGTAGGGATAGATATGTAATTTTTCTCTTCATAACCCCCTATCTTCTATAAATAGGGGTCTAATACATGTAAAAAAAGTTTTTTTGGCTCTTCTCTTGAAACCCATACTTTGTAAGGATACATCTCGCTTTTGTTTTGCAACTCTTCAGTTATGAGCTATAAAATGGGTCAAAGAACCCGAGAACACCACAATTTGCCCCTACAAAACAAGTTTGTATGTGTTCTTTTACTTCTCTCTCTCTCTCACTATTTCTCTCTCCACTTCCCCCTCTAGATTCCTACCGCTTCGACCTTTGGGCATGCTTCACATGACATAGATTCAATAATATATATATATATA
>NW_018165408.1:130524-135289 GCF_001263595.1 Phalaenopsis equestris
AACGAGCCGAACACAAACTTCTCAACGAGCCGAACACGAGCTGTTTGCGAACAACAAGCCGTTTTGACAGCCCTACTTTTGGTTCCACTATCACATAAATATGTCTATGAAAATGTGTATTTTACTTTTAGAAAGATGGTGACGATATTTTTTTTTATCTAATGTTAAGATTTGAATGATGTGCATGTAAATATGAACGAATTGCATGGTCATTATGTGTAGGAGTGTCAAATCGAGTTTACAAGTCGGCTTTGGGTCTGACCCGAACCAAAAAGTACTTGGCCTGAACCCAACTTCAATATTAAAAGGGTCAAATGGTCTAACCCAAACAAGACCCACCTTTAACCTTCCAAATAAAACCCGACACGTATAACTCATTTAACAAGAAAATATTAAGTATTCATGCCAAAATCATGCCAAATTTTGGTCAATTTCAAGTCAACCTAGAATAAATTTCTAGTTGACGAGTCGTTTTTGAGTCAATTTAATATTATCATGTCATTTTCTGGTTTGTGGGATAACCCGAAATCAACCTAAAATATTAAATGGGTTAAGATTTTTAAACCGGATCCAATCAAAAAATTATTCAAATAAACTCAGATCTAAATTTTTTTGAGTTAGACTCAAATGGAGACACCCCTAATTATGTAAATGTTCAGTATTACTTTTATGTTTTAAAATACAGAGATTTAAAGATGAGAATGATTATGATTTCATCCTCGCACATCACTTTCTTTATCGGCCCTGCATCTCCCTTTGCTCATTCAATTAATCAGCCTACGAGGCTACGAGTAACAAATAAACACTCTTTAATTCTACACACAATAACTCCACAGAAGAACACTTTTTGAAATTGATATTTGCAATTTTAAGATAAATATAAAAGGGTTGCTCACAATTCACTCAATTCCTATCCATTTTCATATCTAACATCTAAATTTCAATTTTTACATACATGTCGCTTTATCTAATGCATAAAAAGTTATATTTCTGAATTACACAAATTTATTTATTGAATTACACAAGGAATAGAATGCATGGAAGGAGAGACAACAGTGGGCAGAGAGAGCTGAGTAGATGATCAACTGCATTAAGGCAAGCATGAGCAAGTTATATGGTATGTATGTCAATGACCCCATATACATTAACTATTATAGCCGCAACAGAACATCTATTGGACAATCTATTCGTACCTTTGTAAAACCATCACGCGCGTCATTTAGCAAAAAAATAGAAAAAAAAAAATAAGATAAAAATCACAGTTTTACATCACCATACAATTTCCTACCAATGCCTGACATTAAATGCTTATCGTCTAGATGCATGCCACGTTCGTTCCCTAAAACCACAAGCTCACGTCAGCTTTCAATAATTAGGCTAAATATTGTTATGCAGCAAGCAACCAGAAATTTAATGCTACCAGTCCAATAAAAATACAAATTCTGCAACTTTTCCAAGTCTCCCATTCATATCTTTCAAATTAAAACCAGTACTTCGCCCCTGTAACAATAGATCACGGTGATTTACGGTCAGGATATATTTCGGTGGGTCCTACTTTAAAAAATTTTAAAAAAAACTGAAATACATCTTCACTGTAGATCACCGTGATCTACACTCAGAATCGGACACCGCATCTATCTCTGCATGCGGTGCCTGCATGCAATAATTCTTTGCTTTATAAGAGCTTATCTTCTCTAAAGCCTAAAATCGAGAAAAAGCAAAAATAGAAAGGAGAGAAAAAGACAGTCACAGTAGACCATTAGCTTGTATAACCAGCTTTTAGGTTCCTCCTCACATGAAATCCACCTTCTTATAAATACGCAGCCACCCAACATAACTTCCAACTCTATTGTATTAATGTTGGCTTCCTCTTTCTCTCTGCACTCGCCGACGAGAATTGAGAAAAGGAATGAGGCCTGGCTTCGTATTGAAGGAGTCATCCGCTCCATTGGCGACGGGGGAAGCTATTTCACCCGCGGCACACCCGGCCTGGCGCTCGCCGGTGCCGTATCTGTTTGGCGGAATTGCGGCCATGCTGGGCCTCATTACCTTCGCCCTTCTTGTTCTTGTCTGCTCTTATTGGAAGCTTTCAGGTTACGTCGACAGCGCCGAACATATGAGCGACACGGCTGATTCCGGTGACGGCGGGAGGGATGTGGGTGTAACGCAGGGGAAGCAGGGGACGGCTATGGAAGAACGGTTCGTCGTCGTCATGGCGGGAGATGAGAGGAAAATATTTCTGGCTCAGCCGATTCGCAGCCGGGCGTCGTTTTTGACTGGCGGCGGTGGAGAAGAAGCGCCGCGAAGGTGGAGAAGGGCGGCGGTGACTGCTGCGAGGAGATGGTGAAGCCCGACGAAGCTGGGAATGTTTTGGCTGGTGGCGAGAGTCACGATCATGTCTGAACTTGGTCGTTTCCCAGCATTAAGGGCCATACTATTTTTTCTTAATGTGATTTTTATACTGAGGAACGAGATTGATGATGTGTTTTGTGGCATTAGATATTGAATGTGATTTTTCATAATAACGTGTGATGATATTATTAGATTTTCTTTTTCCCAAAAAAACATAATTTTTCATATTAAAATTTAAGAAAAAAAAAATCTAACTTAAAATAAGAGTCTGTTTGGGGCAGCTGCAGCTTATTGAATAATCTACTGATAAGCTAATTAAAAATAATCTGCTAATAAACTAGGTGCGGTAGTTATTACAAATTTTTATTTTTTTGGAAAAGTCATATCACTGTCAGAAAGCTGCCACCACACCTGGACAGATGCGGTGTGAAAACACTGTTTTCAGCATTTTGAGTTTCACTATCACATAAATATGTCTATGAAAATGTGTATTTTACTTTTAGAAAGATGGTGACGATATTTTTTTTATTTATTTTTAAAATTTTATTATTTTGCTGTTGTGCATGTAAATATGAACGAATTGCATGGTCATTATGTGTAGGAGTGTCAAATCGAGTTTACAAGTCGGCTTTGGGTCTGACCCGAACCAAAAAGTACTTGGCCTGAACCCAACTTCAATATTAAAAGGGTCAAATGGTCTAACCCAAACAAGACCCACCTTTAACCTGCCAAATAAAACCCGACACGTATAACTCATTTAACAAGAAAATATTAAGTATTCATGCCAAAATCATGCCAAATTTTGGTCAATTTCAAGTCAACCTAGAATAAATTTCTAGTTGACGAGTCGTTTTTGAGTCAATTTAATATTATCATGTCATTTTCTGGTTTGTGGGATAACCCGAAATCAACCTAAAATATTAAATGAGTTAAGATTTTTAAGCCGGATCCAATCAAAAAATTATTCAAATAAACTCGAATCTAAATTTTTTGAGTTAGAATCAAATGGAGTTTGCGTGTCGGCTCTTTGACACCCCTAATTATGTAAATGTTCAGTATTACTTTTATGTTTTAAAATACAGAGATTTAAAGATGAGAATGATTATGATTTCATCCTCGCACATCACTTTCTTTATCGGCCCTCCATCTCCCTTTGCTCATTCAATTAATCAGCCTACGAGGCTACGAGTAACAAATAAACACTCTTTAATTCTACACACAATAACTCCACAGAAGAACACTTTTTGAAATTGATATTTGCAATTTTAAGATAAATATAAAAGGGTTGCTCACAATTCACTCAATTCCTATCCATTTTCATATCTAACATCTAAATTTCAATTTTTACATACATGTCGCTTTATCTAATGCATAAAAAGTTATATTTCTGAATTACACAAATTTATTTATTGAATTACACAAGGAATAGAATGCATGGAAGGAGAGACAACAGTGGGCAGAGAGAGCTGAGTAGATGATCAACTGCATTAAGGCAAGCATGAGCAAGTTATATGGTATGTATGTCAATGACCCCATATACATTAACTATTATAGCCGCAACAGAACATCTATTGGACAATCTATTCGTACCTTTGTAAAACCATCACGCGCGTCATTTAGCAAAAAAATAGAAAAAAAAAAATAAGATAAAAATCACAGTTTTACATCACCATACAATTTCCTACCAATGCCTGACATTAAATGCTTATCGTCTAGATGCATGCCACGTTCGTTCCCTAAAACCACAAGCTCACGTCAGCTTTCAATAATTAGGCTAAATATTGTTATGCAGCAAGCAACCAGAAATTTAATGCTACCAGTCCAATAAAAATACAAATTCTGCAACTTTTCCAAGTCTCCCATTCATATCTTTCAAATTAAAACCAGTACTTCGCCCCTGTAACAATAGATCACGGTGATTTACGGTCAGGATATATTTCGGTGGGTCCTACTTTAAAAAATTTTAAAAAAAACTGAAATACATCTTCACTGTAGATCACCGTGATCTACACTCAGAATCGGACACCGCATATATCTCTGCATGCGATGCCTGCATGCAATAATTCTTTGCTTTATGAGAGCTTACCTTCTCTAAAGCCTAAAATCGAGAAAAAGCAAAAATAGAAAGTAGAGAAAAAGACAGTCACAGTAGACCATTAGCTTGTATAACCAGCTTTTAGGTTCCTCCTCACATGAAATCCACCTTCTTATAAATACGCAGCCACCCAACATAACTTCCAACTCTATTGTATTAATGTTGGCTTCCTCTTTCTCTCTGCACTCGCCGACGAGAATTGAGAAAAGGAATGAGGCCTGGCTTCGTATTGAAGGAGTCATCCGCTCCATTGGCGACGGGGGAAGCTATTTCACCCGCGGCACACCCGGCCTGGCGCTCGCCGGTGCCGTATCTGTT